>NC_056735.1:57039171-57151671 GCF_019279795.1 Protopterus annectens
TCTATAGTTAGGCATAAAGACTCCACACTCACCAGACTGGACAAAAGGAGGGTGACCATGAGCTACTTGATCTGTGCCAGGATCCATGATGACACAAAGGTCCTAAAGTTCCTGATACCAGACAAGTATGACTACAACCTAGTGGTGGACCATGCAGGAGTGAATGACTTAAGGAGTTCCATCCAGAGGGACATGCAGAGAGACAATATGGAACATATTATATAAATATGAGTTACAGGAAGGAATGACACTGATCCTAAATAGTAACCTCCCTTCACCAAGAATGAGGCTTAGATATCAAGACAATTGGGCGGGATTCACGAAGCCTCCGTGTAAGAGTTATAACTCTTACACGGAGGCTGCAGTTAAACGGAGTGATGTCAGCATGCTTTGCATATTCATGAGAGCATGCTGAATCACACCTAAGTCTAACACGGTCTGTGTAAGACAGTAGGGGGTGTGTCCGTAGGCCGAGCCCTGCAAGCGGACACACCCCCAGAAGTGTAAAAGTGCCCAAAGTAAACACCCACAACAGAGTCTACGGAAATGTGAATAAACACAACACAACACATGCCCCCACAGACTATGAACATAAAATATATAAATGAACATGTTATATATTTTTTTTAAATTGTAAAAATGTTTAACCGTGAGTGCTTTCGTTTCTTGGGCGTGCCCGTAGCGCAGCTACAGTTAGCAGTCAGTGGGAAAGCATATAAGAACTAAATATGCAAAATAAGCCAAGAAGCAATAGTGTAGTGGTAGAGATGTTGGCTGAAGAGCAGGCATTCGTGGTTCGAGCCCCCACAACACCAATTTTTTTTTTTTTTATAAAATAAGCAGGAAACAAGTCCCTGACAAATATGTACACATAAAACCACAATTTATGTAAAATGTAATGAAATAGCCCATTTATATTGAAGAAATGTGAGGTAACAAAAGAATAAAAAATTCCAGATGTGCTCATAGCTGAGCTACAGTTTAACAGAGTGAGTGCATCTGCCCGTGGATGAGCAGTGGTTTAACTGGTGCAAAATGAGTGCCCATAGCTGAGCAGTGGTCTAACATGCTAAATCTATGTGCCCCTAACTGAGCTGAGAGTAATATGCGTGCCGATAGCCAAATGAGGCTTAAAGCAGCGTACCCCGTTTGCGCGGAGCTGCGCACTGCGCAAATAAGCTAACCGACGGGCAACGTTGAGCAAGCCGTATAAAAACTGCCTTTACACAGACACACCCATCAGCATGTCTAGACAGTCATGAAAAATAAAAAGCAGTGGCCAGGTTCGAACCCAGGATACTATACACCATAGTCAATTTACCAAACCACTAAGCCATGACAGCAGTACCTAGAAATGCAATAATAGCTAATATATAGGAATGAATACAAACTGGAGCATGACAATGCAGGTTTACTGAAGTTGATACAATTCCAAAATGGCCAATCACAGATATGTGCGGGAAAAACGGACTATATAAGCCCCATAGGTGGGAATACACAGCATAAACAATTGTAGAACTGACCTGCAGGCAGAATGACAAGAGTAGGAGAGGGTAGTTGCTTTTGAGCACAGAGCTGGGGTATTGAGGAGTCCAGGTACATGGTCTGGCTCTTAGTCCATAATCATGAGGCCCAACTCATGCAGGGCCAGGTCCTCTGGGGAGCATACAGGGCCGAGGCATGGGACCGGTTGGCTCATGATCTCACCAGTGCCACAGGGATTCCAAGGACTGGTGAGCAGGTCCGTCACCACCATGCGGACCTGAAGAGACGCAAGCAGGACCAACTGAACCTTTGGATCCAGGAGGCCCGGCAAACACCCAACGCCCCACTACTGACTAAGTAACATTTAATTATGTATGTAAGAAATTAAACTAGCTGATATTATGGAGATGTGTATTCCAATATTACTTCATTTATATTACAGCTGCAGGTGTCTGTTCTGCGAACCGCAGAGCCTATGGCGATAGGCTGGTGCGGTTGCACCACCAGGCAGGTCAGTAATCCACTACCAGTAACTGTAAAGAAATATAAAAGTATGACAGTCAGCAAAAGAGTGCAGTCTAGTCAGTAAGGAATAAAATCTGCAAGTAACAGTGTGAAAGTGTATGCAAGTATTGCTTGATTACAAAAGTGTGTTTCGGCCTGTAAGTTAAACCGAAAAATGAAACTGTCTGACATATATTCTGAAATAAAAATGCCCTACCTGTAAGAAAATAGTACACAATCTGCAGCAGGCTGAAAAGTATAGCTGCAGAAGATGATGAAATCACATGTGTGAAATATATCCCTGTGGAAATACTGAAACATGACAGAAGTGAGACTGCTGGAAAGGATTGTAATAACTACAGGTAAAACATGTCAATAAAGCCTAGAAGTAAGTACCATCCTGAATAGTAAAATGAAAGCAAGTGAGAGAGTGTGAGAAAGTGTCATGAATCCAGCAATACAGTAGTAATAACCCCTGAATAAAGTATACTGCAGTCAAGACAGAATGAAATGCATGTGACATTCAAAACCAAACAGCAAAATCTGTTCAAAGTGTTGCTGCATCTGGAATGTGTATCCCAAAATCTGGATATGTTGCTCTCAGTCTGCAATATGCAGACAGGATGATTACTGATATACCAAACATCCACACTTGTCTACAGCTATATAAAGCAAATGTAGCAGGATGATGTAGCTGGACAAAGCTAGATATGAATGTGCATGAAGAACCATAAAATGTATATTGATGTTGCAGTAACAGTCCTATCACCAAGTTGAAATAGTTATCATATAGAAAACTGTAGTCAGAACAGTAGTGTGTATATAACTGTAGCTATTAGAAATGTACAGCATATGTATTGTTATTCGAAGGTGTTAATATTACTTTCTTTACCCCACCCTATAACCACATATAACCCATTCCACGTGAAAATGGTATGTGCAATCACAATTAACACCCCTGGAGGTTTGTCCTGTTGGGTCATATATATTTGCATGTCCGTTGATGCATCTGCCCTGTTCATACATCCACACCTGATGGCCTGTTGCCATCAATTAACCCTGCATGTTGTTGGACTGTGTATTTCTGTTCAAATTATGCATGTGTTATGCACGCTGTTCAATGGTGTGAATATCTGGGTGTTTGGTTAATGGGAATACTAATGCATGCTGTTACAACTAATTGTGAATGGTATTATATGTCACTAACCCAAACTGTCATGACATAATGCAAAACATAGGATGACAGGGAAGGCATGTTCCAGCGGACCCACCTCTCCCACCTCAGCTGGCGAGTGCACCTGGCACTAGTGCCGAGTCCGGACCCTCCTCCGGTGGCCCTGTGCCACCTGCCGGTGGAAGCACTGCAGGGGATGGGGCTCACCCCCCCTCTGCAAGTGTGGCTGGAGGAGAACCACCACTCACCCTCCGTAGCGTCCGGACTGTGGTGCGTAGGGAGATTCGGGACTCTGTTCTTGAGCACCTACGCCAGCTCGAGGCATGGGTGGCACAACTAACGGGCATGCCTGTTGCCCCGCCTACACAGCCCCCAGCACAGCCCCATCCTGGGCAGTGAAGCAACAGTGGCAACTGCCTATGGGTGGGGATATCAGTTCCACTGTTGCCATCTGTGGGCTCATGGGCTCTGGATATCCAAACCTCCGTCCCCATCAAGTGTGTAACCCCCCCCACACGTGTCATACACCACCCCTGTATGCATCTTGTTTCTCTTGTCTGTTTACCTACCCAACCTACCTCCCCAGCTGTACCGACTTCCTTCACCTGACATACCACTCTCACCTGAAAAAAAAGGGCACTCTGTACCCACAAAAAAATTACGCCCCATACATAGCTGCCCATTCCGCACACATGTCTGCTGGACATGGAACCTATCAATTACAATTGACTGTACAACAAGTATTATTGTTGTCCTGACACCTCTCTCAGGGGTGGAAGGTTTCAAATGTCACACCAAATTACATACATTAGCACAGCTGTTGCTAATGAAGAAATGGGCAGCTATGGGCCTTACCTACATCCCTCCTGCACATCCCAAGCTTGTTTCCCTACTGTCTTACCCTCTTTGTGACCCCTTTTTCACCACTTTCCTGTCTCCCCATTTTCTTTTCTTTCAAAGAAAATAGCGCAGGTGTGCGCAAGAGTAAGCACATTTAAGCAGTTGTAAGCGGGTGTGTGCTTGTGTGCGCGGAGCTAAACGCCAGTGCGCATGCGTGAGCTCCGTTCAAACCAGCACTAACCTGGTTACAACTGCTTAAAAGTGCCTTAGTCACTTTGATTGACAGGTCTTGTAGTCAGTTCAGAAGCAAAATAAAATCCCACTGGCAGTCCTGAACCCAGGACCTTGGCAACAGTAGTCTGCATGACTTACCACTAAGCCATGAATCTTATACAAGAACATTGTGCTAAAATAAATATATCATGTAATAGTAGGAATGAATGTAAAGGGAATATAGATGTGTAGTACACAAAGCATGCCATTTAGAATTACTATCAAAACTAGTGGATTTCCATAATAGTAGTGTGTGAACAGAAACAGCCATGCTAGTTGGTAGCTAGTAGGTAATAATGTCACTATAGCACCTTGCAAGCCACACACATACTCACAGCAGGATAATCACTGCCCATACCCCACAACCTCTTACAGGAACACATCTGGACCAAGTAATAAAATATGTGGAGCAAAGGCCCAAAACCAGGGACACATTACAAATAATGTTACAACAAATGCAGACAGTTCAGAGAGTAACAGGGTCTGCATTTTGTGGGATGTTTGGAAGGGTATGAAGTCTGAAACTTTAATGTTTCACACTATAGTCCGACCTGAGCCCAGAGTGATTTGCTAGAAAAAGCTGTGCATGAGATATTGACCAAAATATGAGGCGGTAATGTGGACAAACTGCAAATAATTGTACACATGAGAGGTCTGACACCACCATATTTTAATAGTTAAGAGCCTAGACATACCAACAGTGAATGACTTACAGGGATCCCCCACAGACTCCATGTGAAATGTACAAACAGTAGGCAGAAAGGTGTAACAACACATGCAATGGTAACTATGGAGTCCTGAAAGTATCCACCACTTGCATGGCAGAATAAGTGTAGTAATACATATGCTCATGCTAACCCACAGTCACAACTGCAGCATACCAGACAATTTAATGGGTGACCCCACTGATATGTACCATTCCATGAGGCAGATAACAGATGAACCTGGGGCCTGCTCGGCAGCATACTCAAATACCCTAATAGATGTCAAGGCCCACACCATGGCCAGACCACACAGCATGCTGTATCACCCTAGCAGATATAGCAAGCATTCCAAGGTGTGAATGTACATGGAAAATAAGAAAGCTACAGCAGCACACTACAGTCAGGACACCTAGCAGGCATACAAGTAGTGACTATAAAGGGCAAATATTGAAGCCTTAGCAACAAAGTGCAAACAAAAGTGAAAGGAAAGCACACACACACACACATTAACAGTAGTAGTTGTAGGTGTCAGTGTACATACACAGTTAGTACAGGAAATTGGAGAAATGTATGGAGGAATGTTAATCTACAACACAGCTGGAAATTTGAGAGAGATACCAACCTTTACACTCACAGAGCATTGTCCACAGCATACCAGCATGGTCCCTGCCCTTACAAATCTGAAAGGGCTACGCCTATCTCACATACCTTTTTATAGCACTGTTCTGAAGTCACAGTGAGAACTGCAATCAGTACACAACTGGCTGCATGCAATTAGCAAATGCTGGCTAACAATTGGTGCAGAGGCCATCACATGGACATATGCAGATACCTACAAAAGTATGCTGCACTCCCAGTCCACACATGCAATACTTTCATTGAGAAGGACATGAGAGACAGACAGACAGAGAGAGAGAGAGAGAGAGAGACAGAGACAGACACAGAGAAAATTGCAATTAAGCAGACACAAACAAATTGTTCAGCAACAGCCACCTGAAAGCTGACAACTGGAAAGTGGAGCAGCAGGACAGAGAACCAGACGGCAACACAAGCAGCTGTGACAAACACAGGTAATGTAAAGTAATACTATAAAGGTCTACATACTGTGAACCCTCCATATGTGTCATTGGTCTGTATCCATATGTATATGAAGATGTGTAAAGGGCAGGGGACATACAGCAACTATCAGTGAAGGCTGTACATACATTTGTATGTGAGAGCATCTATGTGCACATATCAATGTTGGTTGATTGTAGGTTGTAGTGCCATATACAAAGTAGGTTTCACAGTTATGTATGTTTAGCAGTATGTTAGTGTGTGTATACAGTATGGTAGACAAACATGTTGATATACCTGTCTATCATATGGATACGTATGTATGTCAACATATGTATGTGTGTATATATATATATATATATATATATATATATATATATATATATATGACATGCATATATGTATACATACATAGAGATAGAGAGATGTAGGAATACATAGACAGATGTAGATAGAATATTGTACAAACATATATATGTAATGCACACATACAGATATAGATATATGTAGATACATATACATAGACAGACTGATCTGACTATCTACAGGTATGACTGTATATGACGACCTTCAACACACCCTGTCCCAACCCCTCTGTCACTCTCACCCCCTCTGTGTCCCCCCCTCCACATCTATAGCAATATATGTGCATCAATATATATATGTGTATATGTATACAGACATATATATATATATATATATATATATATATATATATATATATATATATATACATATAGATATATCTATATACATATATATATATATATATATATATATATATATATATATATAGAGAGAGAGAGAGAGATGTATATAAATTCTGAGTGAGGCACATGTGTACAGATGTATTGCAACAGGTGCCTGGTGACAAAGGCATGGAGTGAACACCAGTGTCAAAACCGAGTACCATACCACATTCCAAATCACCTACACCAGTAACCACCAGATATGTGATTGGCTGCCCACCACTGCATGTGTCAGGGGTGAACAGGGTCATAAATGTGTACAATAGTGGCCCCAGTGATATTCACAGTGGCACACTATCCCTGGAATACCTGCACATGGTATGTGTCAGCGAACATGGTGTGTCAGCTATGGACATGTAGGTCGGTTTACCCCTCCACACCACATAATGGATGCCATGGTATGGACCTCACATGACAGCTACAGATATGGAGAAGGACACAGTGACATGTACAACACTGTGACAATGCACTCAAACACATTACCAATGCACAGTGACTGACAACACCACAGAGTACACATATACTACCCACATAGATGTTACCACTCCCGGATTTACATATGTTAGTCACACCCATTACAGATGTCCAATAACCATAGTAACACCTCACACCATCCACAACCTAAATGACTGCTGTGTGTCGTCCGTGCCACTGCAATAGAGTGCACATGTGGAGGTAATAGTTCCTACCCACAGATAAGACATACCCTGCAATAAACCACACAGTATTAAGAAGCAAGACTCCCCATGAGTACATGTCACACATACTCCTGCTGAATGTTAGTCAGATAGGTAATATGCCATATGAGTCACCCTGTGTAACTGTGTGACAGCAGCAGGTACCATCACACCACATGTGTCACAATGGTCAGGGTAGCAGAACAGTACGCTGCTGTAGTCCCAGGGGCAATAGCATATTGTATAGTATTGTATTGTAATGTAATGTATTGTGTTGTATTGTATTGGTATGTTGAGGTGCCTCCTTCGTGGAGTGGAACCACTGCTGCTGTGCACCAGTGTACAGGTACATATCCTGTAGTCAGGCTAGTGTTGCATAACACTTCTATATGTGTGTTTAGCTCCTGTCAGAGTTTATGTAGCATGCAACTGGGGATACCATCAGGTCCCATTCATGTTGTGTATTCTGCTGTCCTGAGGGTGGCTCTCACCTGGACATCTGTGATGACAGGGAGGTTACAGTCAGCTGGGATAACTATGTCTTATTTTGGGGGAGAGGGCGGGGTGACACCTGCACTGAACCTGTCTGCCACAATGTTGTCAATATCTGTGGTGTCAGTGAATTATTTGTTGTTTTGTACTAACTATGGGCATAGAGGATGGATCCTGACCAGGTTGTTAACATAACTGAAGAAGGCCTTCTGGTTATCTGTAGTGTCCCTCTTGATTTCCCTCTCAAAGTTGCCCATGGATGTTTGTATGATGGAAAATAGATCCTTACTAGTGCTGCTCAGACATGCCCTCCCTTTATGGAATTATGCTCTGTCTTGCAGTAGCTTCCATCTTCTGTAAGACAATCTGTCTATGGCTGGGGTCCACCAGACAGGATGCTGTCCCTTTGTGGAGAGTGTCTTGATCATATATGGGATTGCATGATCCATGCATTTTTGGAGATGTCTGTAGAAAGCAATTCTGTAGGGGTCAGCATTGTGGGTTGTATCTGCCACTGGCCCAGTGGGCTGAAATGATACCATGTCACTGTTACAAAGTGTAAAGTTTGCATCTGTAATTTTATTCACTATATTCGTTTGTGCTGGTGGTGGAGGTGGGATATGTATATCCAGGGCAATCAGTGTGTGGTCAGCTCACAGTAGTTGATGATGTAGGCCATACAGTACCTAGATACAAACCCCCAGAGTGAGGAGGTGCTCTTGACCTGAATCAGTGTTCTGACTGCTGGGGTTTGGTAGTATGTCGTATGGAGTGTGCCAGGTACTGTTGCACAGTTGCTGGCTGAGCACTGATACCTGGCCATTTACATGTGTATCCACCAATAGACAGACAGATGCTATATATGTGAGATATGTTGTATCATAACAGTCGAGTAGCATGTGTAGTATGTGTGCCAAATTCTGCTGACATATATTGCTGATATCAGGTTATTTTCTTTCTCAGGTACATGGCCCACCCACGGAATCCCACTTACTCCACAGCTGAGGATGAGGAGATACACCAGAGCCTGGTGCGGGATTATGCAATACTCTTTTCCCGCACCAGCCAGAATCAGCAGGAGAGGGCTGCACTGTGGCAAGACCTTGTCCGTCAGGTAAATGACATAGGCACGCATAATAGGACATATGAGCAGGTACAACATCACTGCAGTGATTTAATCAGACATGTCCATCAGCGTGCATTGGATATCCACAGGCAACAGGTCGCCACAGGTGGTGGGGTGGCTACACATCCCCTACTCACCAGACTGGTGGGACTACTCATGAGTGTAGTGGTTCCAGTCCGCCAGCAACAACAACAGCAGCAGACATGCATTATGATGGAGGCTGGAGCCACGCAGCAGCAAGACAGTGAACGTGCAGGTAATATGCCATATGTATAGTTGACTGTTGTGTACACTGGTAGTTAATGCATGTGTGAGGTGTGTCCTTGGTTTGTAGCTGTCACCATAGTATTTAATGTGCAAGTGTGATATCCTCAATATTAGCAGCTGACCTGTGAAAGGCGACTGTTGTACTACTGACCTGTATCATACTCAGTAACAATGGCACAGTTGTGCCCACTGACATTAGTTTCTTCACGTCTGCAGGTCCCTCTGGTATAACAGCAATGCAGCCTATCCATGCTGGTGAGTGTGTATTAACAATTCCTGTAATAGTTTTGATAGTAATAGTACTATTTGGCTCACTTAGTAGTGCTCTTTGCATGCATGTAGGTGTGTCTGTGTCTGTGTGTTGATATCACGCATACTGAGTACTGTACAATTGTGTGAAACTGTGTGCATGTGTGCATGTGTGCATGTGTGCACGTGTGCACATGTGCATGTGTGCATGTGTGCACCTGTGCATGCGTGCATGTGTGCACGTGTGCATGTGTACATGTGTGCACCTGTGCATGTGTGCACCTGTGCATGTGTGCATGTGTACATGTGTGCACCTGTGCATGTGCGCAAGTGTGAATGTGTGCACGTGTGCACATGTGCACGTGTGCACATGTGCATGTGTGCATGTGTGCACGTGTGCATGTGTGCATGTGTGCACCTGTGCATGTGTACACGTGTGCATGTGTACATGTGTGCACCTGTGCATGTGTGCACATGTGCATGTGTGCATGTGTGCATGTGTGCATGTGTGCACCTGTGCATGTGTGCAGGTGTGTACCTGTGCATGTGTGCACCTGTGCATGTGTGCATCACTGGTAATGTGTAGACATTGTAAACTGTGTTTCCTGTTTCTCTCCCACAGGTTCTGGTGCTGCTCTGGTGTCATGTAGCAGGGAACCTGAATTAGGTGCCGTGGGTACTGATAATGATGACATCTGTGTAATGGCACAGGAAGGTATCCCAGGGTCCACCATTGGTCAGCCGATTGACAGTACACAGCTGTCGACCCCATCAATGCACACAGTTATCCTGCCAATACACCCTTGTTCACCAATGTCCCTAGGTGATGGTCAGCATACAGTGGGCATTGACCAGGGTAATGTGGTATCTGTGGCACATGCCTCCCCAAACAGCAGCCATGGGCATGGGTCAGAGATGGTACCACACAGACAGATGTCCAGGGGTTCTCGTGGGAGCATCCGTGGGCATACTGCCCCTGTCAGACGTGCCCACAGAGGTCTTACAACCTCAGCTATGCTTCAGGCTGTCATGCAGGCACAGTCACGTATGGAATGGTACACCAGACAGGGTCTGAGGGAGCTGACAGCATGTCGCACAGCCATGACTGACAGTATGCATGACATTGCTGCTGCCATCCGTGATTTCACCGATGTCATAGACAGACGTTGTGGGGACATATTAGACCAGTTCCACAACTACATGTCCTTGAGCCAGGGTGACGGTGGGTGGTTGAGGCGTCAACGTGGCCGCATGCCAGCAACAGCAGCAGCTGGCAGTCATCGTGGATGACAACAGGGCCGTGGCTGCCCCCGTACTGCCAGCAGCAGCCCCAGCAATGTTGGGTCTGTGCTGTCATCAGACCGCCCCAGGAGACCACGTGCACGTGGCTCTGGCCAGGCCCAACAGGGATCTGTGTCCAGTCAATGAACACCTGCTTCTGATGACAGTACCCAGTCTGGGTTGGTACTGGATACGGTCCGTAGCACCCCTGCAAGGCACAGGTACCATGTCCATGGCCAGAGACACTGATCTGTATGACCTGGCAGGTACAGTCTGTGGCTGTCCACAAACACCAGTATATGGCAGCCATGAGGTGGAACTGTGTGCATCCATACACACATGCAAATTGACAACACCTAGGGCTACCGCATACACACACACACACACACACTGCATCAACATTGCCCCACCTTCTACTGCTGTCCCTCACCAACACACATACACATACATGTCAATCGGTGGTATCGGTGGCTGACCCAGGCATACCAAGTTCACACCCTGTGCATATGATGAAACTGTGCCACCTCCTGCAATCTGTAACAACTGTGCAGGTACAGGTTAACATGTTGCTGATGCACAGGGTGACCACATAGATGTGTAGTAATAGTATCATGTTGTTAACAGTACTGTATGCTGAATTAATTGTGGGTATATCACAGCATGCCTGATGCAGTAAGTGTGTGATTGTCATGTACTGTTGTCTACACCCATGGTAGTTACCATAGTGTGTCATCTGCACATGTTGGCATACTGGTGGTAATGATGTCAACAGAAGGCTACATACATAGGTAGCACAGGGGATAAGGTAATGAATGTAGTAATACGCAATGATGGACATGTAAATTGCAAGTGGCATGTTGCCCACACTGGACTCTGCAATGCAGATGTTTGAGGATGTTGATATGTGTGCAGTACTACACGACTGGTACAGGACACACAGGAGCACCCTAGCACTGCATGCTCACATCTCATACCATGCTAGACAGCCCCAACACACAAAACTAACTGTCACAGGAGGGAGAGTCCCCATATATGTCAGGGATACTGTGGTGGCAGGCCAGGTAGCATACATCCTACTAAGTATGGAACCACTGAGTGAAGGCTCAGTGTCTGTTATTTGACATGTGTATTACTGCAGGTATGAGCACATGGGTTTCCATCCAGTTATTGTACATCCTGACAGTACATGGTCTGTACACTTGTGTGCACTGAGACTGGACCCTAGCCATCTGACCCATGTATTTCCATGTACATGTGCATAGTGCCTGCATATTTGCAGTGTTACCTACTGGAAGTGGTACAGCTTGTTTGTTGTACAATGGACTACATGCAGCCCTGTTTACTGTAGCTTTGTTTGCATGCATGTTTGCTTGCAATTACCCTGGAATACTGATCACACCTGCAATGCATAGTTATAGAGCTTCTGTGGACTCCTAGTGCCATCTGCATAGCTTACTATATGTATGTCCATGTCCCACTTGACACTTGTCCTGTTCACATGTACATTGCCTGTGACACAGTGCATATGACTTACCTGGCATGTGTCCACGTGAGCAGTCATATATGCTACTGCTAACTAATCACAGGCACTACACCTTCACATATTAATCTTCTGTTGAACTACCTGCTTCGCTAGGGATGGCCTGCACCTGTCACCCCTGGGCTTTCAGATATTGGCAAAGGCTCTTGCTACCCCCATAGTGCCTATGTTAGGCAAGGCTCAAATGACAAACCCACCTTCATAGGTATCACAAGGGATAAGAAACTAAGAGTAATGCTATCCAACGCCAGAAGTCTAAACTTCCAGAAGCATGCACCCAAAACTCTCCTTGGCATGGAGAACATCGATATCTGTGCAGTAACAGATGCCTGGTTCAGGGCTACTGAGAGCACACCAGCACTACCAGGTTTAACCTGGTTGATTTCTTTGAAACAGTCACCAAGGCCATTGACGAGGGGAAGGTGGTTCACACAGCCTACCTGGACCTCGCAAAAGCCTTCACAACAATACCCCACTTGGGCATTCTAGAGAAGCTCACCAGCTTAAATATAAGCCCCTATGCCACTAGATGGATTGCACAGTGGCTCAAGGACAGAACCCACATGGTTAGAATTGCTGGAGCCATGCCAGACTCCAAACCAGTTACGAGTTGTGTGCCACAAGGCTCAGTCCTGGGACCTCTCTTGTTTGGTATATATTTATTGGAGGTACAGGCCAACACGGACGGACTGTGACTGACCAAATACGCAGATGACTGCGAACTGGCCACCATAATCGACTCTCCAGCCGACACAAGCATCTTCCAAAGGGGCATCATAGAAACAGACAACTTGTGCCAGAGCCATGGCCTTCAGCTGAACAGTGTTTAGAAAGGGAAATGTGCATCCTGTAGTCTGTTCTCCTAGTTGCCAAAAGGGACATTACTCTCACACACAATTGCACACACACTAACCCCCCTCAGACAAACACACACACTTGCAGGATTCAAATCCCTACTTAACTATGTTATGACACTTGAGACGGACGCATTAGCAGAGCGCACTATTCGCATTACTGGGAGGTTTCCTTTCTCCTGCTATACTTATAGAGTGCTGACATCATCAGTGTTTAGAAAGGGGAATGTGCATCCTGTAGTCTGTTCTCCTAGTTGCCACAAGGAACATTTCCCTCACACACACTAACCCCCCTCAGACAAACACACACACTTGCAGGATTCAAACCCCTACTTAACTATGTTATGACACTTGAGACTGACGCATTAACAGAGCACACTATTTGCATTACTGGGAGGTTTCCCTTCTCCTGCTATACTTATAGAGTGCTGACATCATCGGTGTTTAGAAAGGGAAATGTGCATCCTGTAGTCTGTTCACCTAGTTGCCAAAAGGGACATTTTCCTCACACACACTAACCCCCCTCAGCCAAAAACAAACACTTGCCATTTGCAGGATTCAAACCCCTATCTAATTATGTTATGACACTTGAGACAGACACATTAGCAGAATGTGCTACTCGCATTTCTGGGAGGTTTTCCTTCTCTTGCTGTACTTATAGGGTGCTGACATCATCAGTGTTTAGAAAGGAAAATGTGCATCCTGTAGTCTGTTCTCCTAGTTGCCAAAAGGGACATTTCTCTCACATAAAATTGCACACACACTAACCCCCCTCAGCCAAACACACACACTTGCAGGATTCAAAGTCCTACCTAACTATGTTATGACACTTGAGATGCACGCATTAGCAGAGCGTGCTATTCCCATTACTCTCACACACAAATGAATCCCCCTGAGACAAACACACACACTTGCCATTGGCAGGATTCAAACCCCTACCTAACTGTGTTATGATACTTGAGACTGATGCATTAGCAGAGCGCGCTATTCGCATCACTGGGAGGTTTCCCTTCTCCTGCTTTACTTATAGAGTGCTGACATCATCGGTGTTTAGAAAGGGGAATGTGCATCCTGTAGTCTGTTCTCCTAGTTGCCAAAAGGGACATTTCCCTCACACACAATTGCACACACACTAACCCCCCTCAGCCAAACACACACACTTATCATTTGTAGGATTCAAATCCCTACCTAATTATGTTATGACACTTGAGACGGACGCATTAGCAGAGCGCGCTATTCACATTACTGGGAGGTTTTCCTTCTCCTGCTATACTTATAGAGTGCTGACATCATCTGTGTTTAGAAAGGGGAATGTGCATCCTGTAGTGTGTTTTCCCAGTTGCCAAAAGGGACATTTCTCTCCCACAGACTTACACACACACCAACCCCACTCATACACACACACACACTGCGCATTTGCAGGATTCAAACCCCTACCTAACTATGTTATGACACTTGTGATGGACGCATTAGCGGAGCACGCTATTCGTATTACTGGGAGGTTTCTTTTCTCCTGCTGTACTTATAGGGTGCTGACATCATCGATGTTTAGAAAGGGGAATGTGCATCCTGTGGGGAGGCAGACGCCAAGCACACTCTGGCTAAGCTGTCATTCCCTAGGGCAAACAGCCTAGTGTTGCCCTCTACACCCATATGTTTAATTGTCAAATGCACATTATTTGTTGCTGATAGACTGTTTGCACATCTTTATTGCCATAGCATTCCCTGTTTGTATGAACAACTTGTTCATCTGTGGAAGATGTTTGCATATGGGAGGGATCCATTATATCACGTATGTCTCTGTAGTCATTTAACTGTGTGCACTGGGCAGACTGCTGTAATGTGGTTGGTTCCTGGAATAACACGTAAAAATACCAGATATGTGTGTCCAACTGCTAAACTGAGATTTGGCCTAAGTGTGTGAGCATGCCCAGTTCAGCCTTCCCATGGCATGTTGTCTGACATATGTCTCATTTATCAAAGTGTGTGAGCATGCCCAGTGTGAGCATTCCAAACTCTGCAGCCCACCACATTTGTGGATGAGTGTGAACTTCAACAAATATCACCCGTTTATGGTTGTGTGTTGTGTGTCATGTTGTGTAGTTACTGTACAACTGCTTTGTGTGTGAACACAACAGGATTATACTGTGCCTGCAGTGTTTGCATGGGATACTTTGCATACAGTTGTCAACATCCTTTCACACTGACCTAACACTGTAGTACTGTATAGTGTACTGGTAGTACTTTGACTGTGGTGGACAGTATCCTGGGCTTTAGTGCTATCACTGCTTTACATTTCGATAGTGAGCACAACAGCCTGGTTAGGGGCCAGTTGTGTACATCTGACCATGTTGCATTCTGTTCAGATATGAACTACTTAAACCAGGCTTGTCCAACATTGGTAGTGTATTCCACAACATAAGTGTACATTTGCAAACACTAGCGATGTGCCCTAGTCCATGTCTAATGCTAGTTGGAGAGTGTGTTTGTCCTTCAACACACATTGTAAGTGGAGTTTGCCATGACATATGTCATGGTTAGTATACTGTGCCTCTGTCTACCTGTGACATGACAGTGATACCCAGGATAAAGCTACCATCTCCCATCCACTCATCAAGATTCCTATTTAGGAAAATTGATAAGTGACTCTATGGGTAGCCTGTACTGGGAATTCACTCATGGGTGGGGGTGGCTTCTGTGTTATGGATCATGCAGTACAGCTTGTCCTATGTAAGTCAGTGCTGGGGTTCAGGTCTCTCATGTGCATAGCTCACTGCCATTCAGATTGTACAAGGTGCAGCATGTTTATTGATACCAGCAACACAGGCAACACATGGCATCTGTGCAAGCTCTTTGATACTCCTGGTGAGGTACTGTTGGGGACTTTACGGTTGATGGAGGTGTCTACTGAGGTACATCCCACAGGGGCTATTGTAGTCAATTGTACCACTGATGGAGGATGACTGCAGAGCCACAATGACCTCCCCTTATCTAGATCTGACAACCTTCATGATTAGGTGGGTATATGATATGTTTCTGTAAACACTACAGCACATGTTTGTCCAATGCAGGATATCTATCACCTTGTGTCCCCAGGTCTCTCATTACATGTTACCTACATAATGGGTTAACACCTATGTGGTAATTGGTGGGCACTTACTGTGTGTCCACGGGGGTTGACTATACACTTTTCTGCAATTAGCTTGCTGACATGGCTATGGCACCAGTTGTCTGTTTCTATGTGTCCCTTTTGTGGGATGCTTGTGTCAGCTGGTAGATCATATATGGTGAGCAGTTTGTAGTCCTCTGCAAACATGTTCAGACACAATCCTTCCATGTTTGCCTGTACCTATGTGACATATATACCAGATGAGGGAGATCCCAGGACCAAGCCTTGTGGGATGCCAGTTATATCTGGTTTGTAGTCTGACATGGCTGCAGCATGTCTGACCATGTCTGTTCTGTCCTTGGTCGGGTTTTCAACCCCTCTACTGACATAGGGGTTTATATTTAAGCTGGTGAGCTTATCTATAATGAACACGTAGGGTATTGTATAGAAGCCTTTGCAAGGTCCAGCTACGCTGTGTGGACCACATTGCCCTCATCAATGACCTTAATGACTGTTTCAATTGAGTCAAACATGTTTAGGGGCAGGATCTGCACTTAAGAAAGCCACACTGGGTAGGGTCCGGTGTCAGTAGGTCCCCAATATCTTTATGTCTGTGGTACATGCTTATCTTTTCCATAGCTGTGCAGACCAAGCTTCTCAGGATTCTGGTTTAGTAGTTTTCAGTATCCATTCAGGCAACAACTTTGTTGAGAAGGACCACTGTTGTTGTACACTGCTCTTTGGGTACATATTCTGTGGTAAGGCTGACATTGAGCAGTAGTGTGATTTGGCATTCCATTCATCTTGGAGTCCACATTGCACTCAGCCCAGGAAACCATCTCATACCATTGCTGCTGTGTGTTTTGCTTTGTAGATGCTGGCTGTTACCTCAGCATCTGCAATGTCAGGGGGCCAGCAGTCTGCTGGGATAGATATTCTGCATTCTGGGGGAGGGGTTTGCACTGCACCTGTCAGGATGTATGTTGGCAATATGTGTGTGTGTTTGTGATATTTGTGTGATTCAGAGCATATCTGTGAATTCCCAACACGGTTCCTACCATCAGTTGTGAAAGCCTTGGGATTATCCTTAGTGTCCTGTACAATTTGTATCTTCATAGGTTCATAGGTTCATACTAGGCTATCCACCCTAGGGCATTTGTTAGCCTAGCCAGAGTGTGTGTGGCTTTTGCCACCCCTTGCTATGTGAATATTATGGCCATTTATGATTTGCTTTGCTGTGCCTCTGTCTGGACATGACACAGTGAAGACCCCCAGTGTAACTCTACAATCATCCATCCACTTGACAAGATTCCTGTTGAAGAGTGTCAGTGAGGGGCTCTGCCTAACATGGAGTGGGATTCTGGTCCAGGGTGTGGGGAGCCTCTGGATTATGTATCTGTCCCCCCAGCACATCCTATTTCATTATTTGTTGAGGTTGACATCTCTCACTCTCACAGCTCCGATGGCTTTGAGTTTTCTGGGGTGGAGCATGTCCATTACTCCTGTGTTGGGCATGGCCTTCTACAACAGGCATGCAATGCCTCTGTGTAGGCAGTATGTGACTGCATTCAGCTGGGGTCTCTACAACCAGGCAGCATATGACATGTATTTGAGACCCTTTATCCTCTTGGTGAGGTACCTTTGAGGTCTTTCTAACTGCTGCAGGTGTCAGGTAAGGTACATCCCATATGAGGCATTGTACTAGATTATGGGTGTGATAAGAGAACAGTATAGGGGCACAATGACCTCTGTTGACGTAGATGTGAATCCTTTCCTGATACGGTGTCAAATGTAGACAGTCTTCCTAGCCACATTGGCAATGTGAGTGTCACATAACAGGTTACTGTCCACTTGTGTCCCTAGGTCCCTGATTACTCCTTCCATGCATAATGGTTTACCACCTATGTGGCAATTTGTGGTACCTTGTTTGGTATTTGGTGGGACATTCATACTGTCCAGTGTCTTCAGGACGGCTTCCTGTGTGTGAGAGTGTGGTCTGTAGCATGCTACAGACTGTACAGCAGTCTTGCCTACAGTTAGTTGCACATGGGTGGACTCCAATGCCTTGTGCATTGTCAGTTACCTGGATGTATGGGTGTCTGTGCTGAATATGGATACTCACCCTCCTTTTATGTTTTGTTCCAGGTTTTGGGGCCATGACACATGATATGTGGTATAAACTGGTAGTGCTGGTGTGCTGTCAGGAGGCTTGCAGCAGGTTTCTGTCACTGCACAGACATCGATGTTCTCCATACTGGGGATGGCCTTGGGAGCATGCATATTGGGGTTTACACATCTGGCATTGGTCAGCATTACCCCTATGTTTCTTTCCACTTATGTTTTCTAGGGTGGTGGGTTAGTCTTTTCAGCCTTGCCTACAAAAGGCTCGATGGAGGTGGCAAAGGCCTTATCCAATATCCAGACGCCCAGGGGTAACAGGTGCATGACATCCCAAGCAGACAGACATTGGATCCCCTTGGAATGACACCAGTAAGTGTGCCACTTGCTATGACTGATCATTCCGTGTTTGTACTGTGGCATTATTCTTGGTAAGGGTAGGATGCTGCAAACGGTGAGTGTCATACTGGCCTGGACTACATAATCAGAGAGCTCATCTATGTCTCTTTTCATGTAGTCTAGGGAGGTACATCTCAGGTCATTCACACCAGCATAGACTATGACTGCATCATATTTCTACTTGCTTTGGAGTGACCTGCATACTTCTGTTATGTGGCGTATTGTGGCAGCCTACAGGCAGCTTACTGTACCCTTTCCCTTGTTCAGTCTGGCATGCAGGACAGCAGTGTGTCTGACTATGGAGTCACCTATTACAACTGTATCAGGCATGTTGTTTCCCCGTCTGGCCTGTGACTGTTTGGCACACCAGCTTTGTGTACTATGTGTTGCATGTGCTATGTTTGGAGGTTGTTTGATTGGGTGTCTGCTTTAGAGGCCTCTGTTGGTGTGCTGTGTTTGTAATTTGTGCCTCTGGGAATGTTTTTCTGTGTTTATGTGTTTGGTTTGCAGTTGTGATAGGTCTATGTGTGACTGTGTTTGTGATGTGTGTGGTTACCTTCTCCTCCTGACTAGTTTTGGGAGTACTGAGTTGAGGGAGCTGAGCCTCCAGTTTGGATAGATGGTTGCATCTCTCGCATATATTTGTATTTCTTGGGTGGAGTTGGGGGTTGTCTGTGTACTTGGGGCAGGTGTAACATTGCCTCAGGATTCACAGATTCAACTTGTTGTGGCTGGCCTTAGTGGATTGTATGTGTGAACATATTTTATTGCCATACTACTGATCAGTGATTACTTCATTGTTTATGTTTGCTCTATCATGTAGTAGCTTCCTCATTCTCTTGCATAGTTTGGTGCCTGCGTGTATGGCATTGTGTCTTGTTTTAATTTAGGATTGCATAATCCAAGCATTCCTGGCAGTGTTCATGGAATGGCTGTATTACAGGTTCTGAGGTGTGGCCCATATTTTGCACCTGCACAGGACCTTTAATGGATTCCACATCAGTTTGGAGGAGTGCAAATATTGCTTTACACATGTTTTCCACTGTGGTTTTCTGGCCAGGGACTGTGGTCAGGATTTGTATATCCAGTGTGATTACTCTATGGTCTGGTTTTACCAGTGAGCAATACACTTCTCATCTTGCCATCCAGTACCCATGTTGCTGATTATCACATCCAGTATGCTTACCCCTCTTGTGGGAGTGGTACGTTGTTCCTGGGCCTTTTAGTTTATGGATTCTATGAACTTTTGTCCTACACTGTTGGAGCTAGTATAATGCTCCCAGTCTATGTCTGGGTATTTTCAGTCACCCAATATAATGTGGTTTGGAGGACTTGATATATTCATGTATTCCAGCATAGGGCAGGTACAGTTCCTGGTGTTGGGACAGTAGTCTGTAGCAGGCTATAAACTGGGGGGCAGTTTTAGCCACTGTTACTTGACCATGGCTAGTCCATGCTGCTTCTTGTTGTAGTACCAACATGGGGGTGTGGTTATCCTTGACAATTCTTGCAAGTCACCCTCCTTTTGTAGCTTGTTCCATGTTTTGAGTCTGTACAGCACAGTATGAGGTATAACCTGGTAGTGTTAGGGTGCTGTTGTGAGCCTTGATTCAGTTTTCTGTTACAGCACAGATATCAACATTCTCCATACTGGGTGAGTTTAGACTGCATGCATCTTGCTGTTTCGACTTATCCCTTATCTTATTCTTATCCCTTCTGATACCTATGGAGATAGGTTTGTGTTTTGAGCCTTACCTATTCAGGGCACACTGTGGGTAACAACAGCCTTTGCCACTATCCATACGGCCTGCACGGATAGGTGCACGCCAGTCCTAGCAGGTGGAGCATCATGTCATGCTCAGCATGTCATCCCAGACTGGCACACATTGGATCCCCTTTGACTAACTGCGATAGTTCAATCAATTATTGCACTTGATCATCTCATTGTCATATTGTGGCATGATGCTTGGTGAGGGTAGGATGTTAGTCAGGGTCCTCAGGTGTGCATATAGTACATGGTGTTACATTACTTAACACATGGCATTCATGCCTCAGGTGGTGCTGCAGGGCTGCCTCTGTCGGATGCACATATTACACTTCCCTGTGCATGTTTGTGAGCAGGTCATGTCATTGTAGGCATCCATGTTATTATTTGAGTGAGTCAGAGGGGGTATCATTCCCAGGGTTCCTACTGAGCCAGTGTATGTGCTATGCGTTGCCTCTTTGCCAAGGGCAGGGCATACTGGGCACTCCTCCTTCTGCCTACTGGGGCAGGCTCAGGTTGTTCCTCCTCCGAGTCACGCTCTGCCTGTGATGGCCTTGGCAATGGTGGGGGGCTGTTTGGCCCGGCCCTATGCTGGTCCTGGTGCAGCTGTTTTCACACGATCATATTATGTAGCATAGCACATACCATGACAATTTGGGTACATGTAGTTGGTGAGTACTGCAAGGCTCCACCAGATGTGTCCAGACACTGGAACCGTGACTTGAGCAGCCCAAACACACACTCTATTACATTACGTGTTTGTGCGTGTACCTCATTATGGCATTCCTGTTCAGGTGTGTGTGCGTTTCTGATGGGTGTCATCAGCCACGGCTCCAGTGCATAACCTGCATCCCCCACTAGGTGTCCGTGCGGGATGTCCCCATTGGCAAATGTCTGGTACAGCTGCGTCAAATGCCAGATGTGGGAATCATGGTAGCTCCCAGGTCAGCCAGCACACACATTCATTATTATGCCCTGGGCATCACACATGACCTGGCAGTTGATGGAGGGGAAGCCCTTGCGGTTGATGTATGCCCTATCTCGCTCACCGGCTGGTGCTTTGATGCGTATGTGTGTGCAGTCTATTGCACCCACTACCTCAGGGTATTCCGCTATTTGCTGGAAGAGACGCATATTGCTGGCCAATACCTCACGGGCATTGGGGAAATATACATGATCACCGACATGTGCTGACATGGCATCCAGGAACTGGTGCAGTACCCTGGAGGCTGATGCCTGTGATATCCCCATCATATCACCAGTTGGTCTCTGAAAGTACCTGTTGCTAGTATTCTTAGGCCAACACATGCCTTGGTTTCCACTGGGATGGGTTCCCCTCTGTTGGTTCTGTGTGTGAGGCGTGGCCTGCACAGCTCCACTATTTGCTGCAGGAGGTCTCTGTCTACTCTATAGCGCTCTACTATCTCCAGCTCATGTAACCCGTGGCAGGTGATCTTGGGCCTGTACACTCTTCTCCATCTCCTCACTGTGGGTTGTCTGGCACCATCTGCATTGTCACCACCCTCAGCAAGTCGCCTATGTCTCATTATGACAGCTATGGCAGCCCCTAACATTTCTGCTCTGAGTTCAGCTTTTTCAGTTTTCACTTCTAATAGCTTACTCCTGTCTTGCAGTGTCTCTTGAGAGAAACATCCTGCACTGCTGTTTGCAGAGTTTTAAGTGCTGGGCTGGGCTACTATTCTGCCTGTGTAATTGCCTGCTTCTAATTGTTTTCACCTGCTAGCTCCAGCAGTATTCCCTGCTAGCTTCCTACTAAATCTGTTGCTTCCTTTTTCCTCTCTGTTTCCTCAGGGAGGAGTCGTGTGCAAACCAGCAGAAACATGCTTACACGGTTCAGAATCTGCTTATTTGGATTAAAACGCGTGCACACCCACGCAAACAGTGTTAAACATCTCCCAACACGCTCCCACATGCTCAGTCTGCCTTACACGCACGCACACTGCCTTACTCGCGCTTCATGGCGCGCACACGTGCGCATGCACGCACAGCAAGAAACTTTGGTGTAGGCAACAGTGTACACCTTCCATTTCTTGACTTTCTCATGCTTATCTAGTGGCACACCTCTTTCCATGTTATCTGTCTGACATCTGTCATGTAACTCTGACCTCCAATGAACTGCATTTCTTTCTACCATTCCCCCCTGTGATGTCACCTATCTCCTACTCTGTTCCTCCCCCTTCTGTAACTCTTACACTACTCAGACTGTGCTCATTTGCTATGTGACAGTGGAATTCAGTATCCTAACACTCATTTGCATCAGATTGCCTACTAATGCTTAGTTACATGTCTTAGACTCAGCTTCTCTCCTTAGCAACCACTACACGGTGACCATGTTGGTTTTGGTCTGCTGGTCCCTGCATTGACATTCCATGTATTGCATATAACCCACATTTGTGGGTTTATAACCTTCATTTTTATGTTTTATACAGCGCAGCCCGTTTGCACGGGGCTGCGCTGGGTTTAAACATCGGCAATTGCCGAAAAAAAATATATATTTTTAATATATTTGCATCAGGTTACTTTGCCAATGGCCACATATTTGGCCATTGGCATGCTGCCTGACACATATGCACCCTTTATTTGGAGCTGACATGGCTCCATTGCAGTTTTTGCAGAAACGTACTCAGTTGTCAACTGAGTACATTTCTGCAGCTAAAACGGCTCTTACATGGGCTGTTCTGGGCTTCTTGGATCGCTAATCATCCTCATTTGCATGCTATTCAGCTGCAAGTGAGGTGATTAGCTTATCCACGCCCACTCCGTGTAAGAGACGTTTTAGCTTGTCTCTTACATGGACTTTGGGCTGTTCCTGGATCACGAAGGCTGCATGGAGTCTTATACTACTCTTAGACTCCATGCAAGCCTTCGTGAATCCGGCCCAATTGTCTTTAACATCTTTCTAAGTAGATATAATTCTAAGGGGATCCAGTGTGTGATGGCTTGGGATGAGATGGTACATAAGACCTCCCATTTCATCAGAGATGGTTTACACCTCTCATAGCAGGGCTTCCACATAATGGCTAAAGCCTTGGATGCTCTTATATTTCCTTTTTTAGGCAAAGCCTAGCTGCAGGGTATTCCTACATATCAAAGTCAAACTTCAAGTTCAGACCACATCATGCTAGTACTACTCAATGCCAGGAGTCTAAACAGAAAGTTAACAGAAACTGAGAACCTCCTGCAGCTCAAACACATTCGTATCTGTGTAGTCATGAAGACATATATTCAGTGCAAATGCAGTAACCCTCTATAACAGGGTTTAGTGCATAGCATGCCTTCAGATCCTAGGGTAATTGAGGAGGTATCTATTTTTGTCAGAAGCACCACTACATCATATCAAATTATCTACAGTTGTAACTTAGAGCTCCTGAAGATCAAGATTACCCTTAACAAATCCAACTACTACTTTACTGCTAGCTAGAGAACCTATCAAAAGCCCCCAAGACCGTAGAAATGACCTTAATGCCTTTGAGGGGTTAAATATCAATCCAAATGTCTTTTGCAAGTAGACATCAATTACTCAAGCACTGATTGGTACACTTAAGCCTCTAAAACTGACTATGCTCTGTATTAACAAAACTCTGATAATATTAATGCATTAAAGCAAATTGTAAAACTACCCAGTAGAGGCTCTAATATGCATTCATGTTGATTTATCAAAGGTGGTTTTGATGAACGTAAATAATCTGATACTGGTTTGCTGAAACTGCCTTCAGCAAGTACTGAACAATTTTTCTTTTTAGGGACATAGTTCCCATATGGGGGACTCTGTCCACACCCCCTAGAATTATATTTAACAATGCTGAGGGCCCACAATGGTGGAGAAAAAGGCTGCTTCTACTTTCATTGAAGGTGGTTTCAGCAAACTGGCTTTGTTTTTTTTTTGCATTCACTGAAATCGCCTTTAACGGATTCTATACTCCCCTCTAATATCCTTGAGCAGTTCCTTACTGACCTAGACCTCATCTGTACCCCAGCATGTTTATCTACATTATTGGTTAAATCTGACTGCAAATTGATTACTTTCTCATGCAGACATAATTGTATCACTATACCACCAAATGAAGCCATCTTTAGGGACTTCTCCAGGGCAAACCATTTTCACCTTGTTGAAGACTTACACAAATTTCCTAACAGCCATCTGCAAATGGATTCCACTAAGAGAGTTGCCACATTCATCGTCAATTTTTTACCAGCATCTAAATGGCTGTCTAGAAATATCTATATGCATTTGCCCTAAATATTTTATTTATTTATTTATTTTACATCTGTTGACCAGGATAGTCCAACTGAATGCATGTCCATTTTCAGCGGAGGCCCAGGGAGAAAATCTCCAAGGTAAACAGAAACATTAAAAACATGTTACAATTATAATTTTGACATAGAGTACATAAGCAAGCAATAAAAAACATGTTCCATGGGTTAGAGTTAAACCCTGGTGAAGGCCAGGGGTAAATTATACAGTAGCTGATTAATAGATTTTACACAATCTAGAAGAGAGTTAGACAGGCTTGATACAATGGCATAGCCAGTTTAGTGCCAGATGTTGTTTGAGTCTAGCTTTAAATTGACCTAGGGAGGAGAGTAAAGTAATGTCAGCTGGAAGTGAGTTCCAGGATCTGTCTACAGAGTTTGCAAAGAGAGAGTCACCAGCTGCATTGTTAATTTTGCTTGTCTGAATTAGTAGTCCGAAGATCTAAGCAGTCACGGATTGTGATAGGGGGTGATAAGATTTTTAAGTGCAGGAGTATTATCCGGATTATAAAGGATTTTATAAGCCATGGTCAGTTGGTTATACTGAATTAGACTGGGTAGTTCAAGCCACCCAAGATGGTTAAGATTGAAGCAACAATGTGTCCTAAAAGGCAGCCCAGTGGCAAACCTGGCAATGTGGTTATACCAGGTTGAGAGTTTAAGTACAGTCTTGTTTATATTAGAGAGTATAGGGGATGTGTACAGAAGTGTTGAGAGAAGGTGAGAGCGAGCTATGGCAATTTTACCTGGAGGGGTTAGGAAGGGTTTTATTCTGCAAAGTGACCCTAGTTTTTTATTGATGGTTTTGATCGACTGGTTTACATGTAGGTTGAATTTTAGATTATTATCTATAATGATACCTAGTAGATTTGTAGAGGGGTCAGGGGAGATTAATGTGCCATCATTTGCATTTATGGTAAAGGTAAATGCAGGAGACCTTTGTGTTGGTGAGAATAACAGCATTTTAGTTTTTTTTGTGATTTAGTATCAAATGATGTTCAGAAAGCCAGTTTTCTATAGTGTTTAATGCGGACTGGGTAGCAGACCATAAATCTGTTGGAGATGTGGCAGAGCAGATTAGGGTGGAGTCATCAGCGTATTGGATACAGCTGACTTTTGGGATGAGAGTAGACAGGTCATTAATGAAGATGGAAAACAGCAGGGGCCCAAGTATAGAGCCTTGTGGTACATCAAGTGTATTGGGTAGTAGGTTAGAGAGACGGTTCTGCCAAAGAACAGCCTGTTGTTTCCCATTCAGGTAGGATATAAACCATTGAAGGGCCTTAGTATCTAGGCAGAATGTTTGCAGGGTGTGTATTAGAAGTTGGTGGTCAACCATGTTGAATACCTTGGAAAGATCCAAGAAGAGGGTGGAGGATATGTTATTTAATGGCAAGTTCAGGAACAGACCTCTCTAGTGGAACTCCTGCATTAATAAACTGTACAACAAAAAAAGGACAATAATGGAAAGCAGTAAGACATTCCAAACACCCATCGCAGGAACACAAACGAGCACTATTAGTCAATCTACAGTGCAGTACCAACTTAAGATCTCCACAAATATCAAAGGGAATTACAAACAAACACCCATCGCAGGAACACAAACGAGCACTATTAGTCAATCTACAGCCCAGTACCAACTTAACATCTCCACAGATATCAAAGGGAATTACAAACAAACACCCATCGCAGGAACACAAACGAGCACTATTAGTCAATCAAAGTGCAGTACCAACTTAACATCTTCACAGATATCAAAGGGAATTACAAACAAACACCCATCGCAGGAACACAAACGAGCACTATTAGTCAATCTAAAGCGCAGTACCAACTTAAGATCTCCACAGATATCAAACGGAATTACAAACAAACACCCATCGCAGGAACACAAACGAGCACTATTAGTCAATCTAAAGCGCAGTACCAAGTTAAGATCTCCACAGATATCAAAGGGAATTACAAACACCCATTGCAGGAACACAAACGAGCACTATTAGTCAATCTAAAGCGCAGTACCAACTTAAGATCTCCACAGATATCAAAGGGAATTACAAACCATTTCTAAAGTTTTGTCAAGAAATTAAGGAATAATGTTCAGTACCAAGCTGATCCATAATAACATCTCACATTCCAACCCCAAGAATATAGCCAATATATTAGTAGACAAATTTGTGTTAAATTTACCTCTGCTTCCCATGTTGTTCCACCCTCTATTCCTGAAGATTTTGTTTCCCTGTAATTACCTTAGAACAAGGCTTAGAATCATGTTCAAAGGCTAAAAATAATGTCTCTATGAGACCAGGTAACATACCAGACTGCATTCTCATCAGCGCCAAGCATGCACTGTCTCAGCCATTCCTTAAACTCTTCAACCTCATCTGATCTACTGGATTTGTCCTTGATATCTGGAAAACAGCCACTGTGACTGACCTACACAAGGGTGGACTGTCTACAGATCCAGGTAATTATATGCCCATCAGCCTTATATGTAAAGGCAAAGCCATACAACTTATAAGAGCAAAAGTCATTTACATAAGTATATGGAACAAGGCTAATTTATATCCTACTCAGTTTGGTTTTGAGAACGGCAGGTCCTGTCTCCTGACCCTTATGAAGTGTTAAGGTTATAGAGGCTGCAGTTAGTGTTCACTAACTGCACAGTGCTTATTTTGAGCTGGCCACGGCTTTTGACACAAACTTAACATGAACCCATTCATTGTCTGCTGGATTGCAAACTGGCTATCGAACACACCAAACATTTTGAAAGTTGCTGCTAACCTGTCTGAAAGTAAAACTGTAACTATTGGGGCATCACACGGATTTGTGCTTGGCTCTCTCCTGTTTGGCATTTATGTTGCTAATCTTCAAGCAACAATCCCAGAGATGTGATTGACCACATTTGCTGATAACCACAAGCTGGGCACTGTATCCACTCATCCACTGATACAAAACTGCTCCAAAAGTGGCTGCAATATGCACATATCTGGTGCTCTGAAAACAGTTTCACACCAAATAAAAAAAAAATGGAACCTAGTAACATTTAATAAAAATGCTGTTCCCACCTCATAGTTATAAGTGGTACTCCTCTTTAAAGAGACACAGTCATAAGAGATCTGAATACTTAAGTGGACAACTCTATCTTTCAGTCGTCGTGTTTCCACCATGGTCAGAAAATCCTTCAGCCTGGCCCAGATAATTTAAACAGAAATATCTTCAAGATCCAAGGAAGTTATCTTACTACTGTGCTCTTACATTGTTAGACTTATCATCAAATATAATGCCATTTTTTACATGTATATATATTCAAGCATATCCCACAACTGGAAAATCCTCAATGATTTTTAACCAAAAATAAAACAAAAGGCATTAGATCCTTAAATGAGACTATCAGATTAACAAAACTCTCCTCTGTAGCATATCAGCTGCTCTTAGGAGACCTGTGTCTTGTTTTTCAAACTATGAAAAGACCTGATCCTATTTTGCTGCCTAGTTCTTCACAAAACCAGTGGCTCTACAAACATATGTACTAGGGACCTAAATTTACACAACAAATAAACAAGCGTTTCTGCAAGGATAGGCTCCTAATGTAACATATTCCCAGCCTATAGAATAAGTTACAATTATAGGTCAAACGAAGTATTACTTTGTTTACATTTAAGACTACTCTTGTTGACAGGATAGGTATGTAGAAGACCAGGGTTATCATGTATGGCCCTGCTTGATTTGTGATGTAGGCTCTATTAGTACTCAAAAAGGGTGGTAAGAATTTTAAAGTGGGTGAGTCTACTTAAAGGTGCATATGACAGGTCTCTTATGGTCCCCGTGAGCCCCTGCCTAGTATTATTCATATGTTCTTATATTTTGAATGTAGTTGGTTTGACAAATACACAGGTGTAAATAAATGCTGAACTATGAATAAAAAAAATCTAGATGAATTTGGTGGTGTGATTTGAGCTCCACCTAAATATAAGTTTAAAAAAAATAAAACTATACCTTAACCATACCTCTCAACTGTTCAAATTTTCACAGAATGTCCAGATTTTTGCCTCATATTTTTGGTCCATTTTTCATAAAATTGTGGTTTTCTGGCAAATTAGTGGCAAATCATTAAAGTGTGAAGTTAGAAAATTATGACAGACATTTCAGTTTTGGACTTCATATCCTTCAGAAAATTCATTCTAAAGCAAAATTTGTTGTTCTATCAATTTTCTAAGTCTATAAGAGCAGTATTTAAAAATGGTCCCTATTTTTGGGCCTTTGTCCCACTTTTACTTCTGCACTAAGTAGGTTGAGAGGTATGACCTTAACTCATTGTTTGGCTATCTAGTTAGTCCTGTCCATTTTTATTATGCAAATCAGCTAAAAAATAACTAGGTCTACTTTTTTGTGCATTTTGAATATTCCTGAAAGCTTTGTGATTTGTATTGGAATAAAGTCTTTGGTATTCAACCTGCTTCTGCTTATCCCTACGTTTCCAGGTTTTGGATTCTTGTTTTTGTTTTGGACTTGCGTTTATCCAACATGGTTTACCTGAGTGCTGCTCCTTATGTTTTGGATTTTGAATATCCCAAGGAACAAGCCTATTGGCATAAAGAAGCAGCTGAGTGAATTCAACATTTAAAAAATTCCAAACCAGTATCATGTATTAGGTTTATAAAGTAATACAATCGAACGTTGTAAATAACAGCTTTCTGCACATAAATCAGACAAGTCACTTTAATTTTGTTGTACCTACTTTTGAAGTTTCTTGAATGATTTTTAATTTTACAAGGCTTCACACTCAAGAAGCTTTATGGCTTTCAGCTTCTGACAGACACACAGACAGTGAAAAGAAATGTTTTTAAATAAAAGAGGGATCATCTCAACATCACCAATAAATGGCATTCTGAAATTACGCACTACCTTGGGAGAAGTAGGGAAGATGGTAGTTGTTAAGACAAGTGGTTGAAACTAAAGTTGCCTCAGTTTATAAACTAGCGGTGCTGTTTTGCTGCATTAACACTGAACTACAGGAAGAGTCTTAAGAGCTCAGTGAGGAAACTGTTATTGTTGCAAAAAAATCCCAGCTGCCAGGTGGCATGCACTGATGGCTAGCTAGCTCACATACCTAGCTGTGTAGAGAAAGGAACTCTGTTACCATGCAGCTGGGGCTTTCAGGAAATACATAGAAATCCAGGCTTGCAGAAAAGACTATGTAATGGTAGATTATTTGCTTAGCTTTTCTTTATTAAATTGTTTTTGATCTGGAGAGTTCTGTACTAAAAGGCTGTGCAACAAATCGAAAAGGGGATTATTCCCCAACATTAAGGTCCTAAAGAGACTAAGATCAGGCTGAGTATACACCCTTTTGTTGATGCTTTACAATGAATGAAGTTCAGGATTTAAGTAGCATAAGCTTATAATGGCACTTGTAGGACAACAGGAAATAACATGATCACATGACCACTGAACCTGGCATAACCTCAGCTATGATGAGAGATTCACGCCTGAATTGAATGTAAATCTGTCTGCTAATACTACCTCCCAAAACTATATGCCTCTGCAAATGATCCATAAGAGGTTTGGTATTACTCTTTTTTCTGCACATAGTGATCTAACAGAATAAAACTGCAAAACTAATGCCTGCTTCACTTTGACTTTGCATTCGCATAAATGATATCTTAAACAATGGCTTTGTAGAAACTAAAACAGGAAGTGGGGAGAACAGTCTTGAAAAGACTACCCCCATGATTCATTTAATCCCTACTGCATAGCATTAAGGGCAGCCGTTAAAAGTGCCAGTTTACACAATGTGGTGTTATAGACATGCTAGTGCAATGATGAAAGTGCTTATTATCAGCTAATTTGCATGGCTATGAATTACAGTTAACTGCCAGAATGTGCAGATCAGTATTTCCAGTGGTAGTTTACTGTGGTGGCTTCATTGTTTAGGCAAAAGCATCCATCCCCTTCCCCCGTCACATACACAAGCACGCACTCAAACACAAATAGCACCCCCCACACACACACACACACACACACACACACACACACACACACACACACACATACACACACACACACACACACACACACACACACACACACAATCTCCAACCCATCTGATCCCACTTACATACCAATCCATTCATCCATTTGTGTGCACACGCACAAACACACGCACAAACACACACACACACACACACACACACACACACACACACACACACACACACACACACACACACACACACAAAATCTCCAACCCACCTGACCCCACTTACACACCGATCTATTCATCCATTCATGTGCACACACACACACACACACACACACACACACACACACACACACACACACACACACACACACAGAGTCTCCAACCCACCTGATCCCAATTACACACCAATCCATTCATCCATTCGTGTGCACACGCACAAACACACACACACACACACACACACACACACACACACACACACACACACACACACACACACACTCAGTCACACACCTCCCAGCCGTACTTTACTACTAAAATCCCCACTACATTCCTCTTATGCAATGACTGAACACAGCTTTTTGGCTTTTTTCACTATCGCAAAGTGGTAGGAGTTGCTGTGCTAATGGCTGAGCAATTCTATGAATTTCCCAGAGTGCAGGTGTTTTCCTGGAGGTGGTTCCAGGAAGAATGGAGAGAGAAAGAGAGAAAGAAAGAGAGCACATGTGCATGCACGTGTGTGTAAATAAATAAATAACTGTTTCTGTTGAGGGATGCCCTCCACAACACCTACAACTCAATATATATTCTTCCATCCACACCCCTTTTTCACATTTTTGCACATGGTATCAGGATGTCACTGCAACAGTGACAATCATCTAGAGCCAGTGCTCATACTGCTGGGTGCCTAGCCCTTCTGTGGTTGTTCTTTCATATGATACACACACATACACAAACCGCTGAGCAATGTAGAGTTTGCAATCCACCTACTGCATATTTTTGGAATGTAGGAGGAAATCAGAGCACCTTAGGAAAACACATGTGGACACAGGGTGGGAATGCACTCTCCACACAGAAGGCACCACAGCTGAGAATCAAAGCAGAGTACCTCTTGGTGTGAGGTGACAACTCTACCTGCTGTGCTGCCCTACCACTCAATATGTAAGCAAGCTCTGAAATCAATCAGCTTGACAATAAAGGAATACAACACCCCACAAAAATAATAAATAAATAAATCAGTGGTCTTGCAGTCAGGCAGTCAGTAAACATAAGTGAATACAATATACAATTAAAATCAGTGTCACAACTTCAACAATATGAGAGTCAAGTATATTACATTCAGCAAAATAAGAATTTACCTTTTAAAGGTTACAGCAGAAAGCGTTTAAATAATCATAAAAATCCTTAAATGTTGATTTATTTTCATAGTACTCGAAAAGATAATTCTAGTATCAATTTACAATATTGATAACAACATATTTCATAGAAACATGAAAAAAGAGCTGCACATCCATAAATATTAAAAAAAATAGAATCAATGCCAAGAAATTAAAATGTGACTTTTGCTGTTTACAATTCAGTCACAGAACTTAGATGAAAAAAAAAAAAAAAATATATATATATATATATATATCTATATATATATATATATATATATATATATATATATATATATATAAAGATTAACACCACTTTAAAAATAAATCAATAAGGAAAAAGAAAGTTTATTCAATAAATCATAAAGCATGTAATCTAAATAAATGTAATAAGATGTAAAAAGAAATCAAGTAGATTATTATTTTTTTAACAAGTATTGCATTCCTTTTCTGTCTGTCTTACACTCATGTATTCCTTCTCTCTCTCCCCTACTTGTGTGTGTGTGTGTGTGTGTGTGTGTGTGTATGTGTGTGCATGTGTGCGTGTGTGTATGTGTGTGTGTGTGTGTGTGTGTGTGTGTGTGCGTGTGTGTGTGTGTGTGCGTGTGTGCGTGTGTGTGTGTGTGTGTGTGTGTGTGTGTGTGTGTGTGTGTGTGTGTGTGTGTGTGTGTGTGTGTGTGTGTGTGTGTGTGTGTGTGTGTGTGTGTGTGTGTGTGTGTGTGTGTGTGCGTGTGTGTGTGTGTGTACGTGTGTGTATGTGTGCATGTGTGTGTATGTATATGTGTGTGTGTGTGTGTGTGTGTGTGTATCCGTGTGTGTGTGTGTATACGTGTGTGTGCGTGTGTGTGTGTGTCTGCGTGTGTGTGTGTGTGCATGTGTGTACGTGTGTGCATGTGTGTGTGTGTGCGTGTGTGTGTGTGTGTGTGTGTGTGTGTGTGTGTGTGTGTGTGTGTGTGTGTGTGTGTGTGTGTGTCTATATAAGTATATTTATATATAAAGAGTGAACCATAACTAAAGGGTGTCAAAAAACATGTATCTGGTGCACCTTGTGACTAAAAGGGATTCTGAGTGGGTCACCAATCATGTCCTGCTTATTATGTGTTTGAGACATGGGTGGCAAGAAATTCATCTCAAGAGTGAAGCAAGCAACTCTCAAGCAGCCACAATAGCTTTATTTATTTTTTGTTAACTTAGTTAGTCAGGGAGAAGAGGCATGGATGTCAGCAAAGGAGTATGGCTAGCTGATAAGGAGCCAGTTGTCTGAAGCTTATAGAAAAATGTTTCGTGAGCACAGAGTCAAGGCAGATGAAAGTGTGTGTGATTATATTGCTGAGTTAAGTACTTATTTTCATATGTGGGTGAGTGGGTGTCAGGTCACCACTTCTGAAGGACTGGCAGAACTTTTGGTGAGGGAAAAAGCCCTTAGCACTTTGCTGAGGACATGAGAATCTGGCTGGCAGATAGCAAATGCAACACTGCAGATGAGTTGGGGAAAAAGGGGATGTCTACTTAGCAAAAAAGCCATCACTGCACAGGAAAGGGATACCAAGTGCTGCACATGGATGTAAGGGAACCCATGATGGGCAGCCTAAGCCACACTAAGAGAGTCCACCAGTAACAGGGGAAGCCACTAGTTCAGGTACATGGCCAGGATCAAGGGTTAAATGTTTTAAATGTAACCAGTGGGGCCATGTAACATATAGATGTCCACAGAGGCAAGGTGGGAACAAAAGGAAGGAGGGCCAGCAAGTGGGAATAACAGAATGTCTGGAGACAACAAGGGTACCAAACTACCACAAGAGGTTATATCCTATCTTAGTAGATGGGAAACAGGCCACTGCTAAGAGAGATACAGCCTCTGACCTAACCATTTGAAGCCTACAATGGTTAAAGAGGAGCACTACTTGCTTGGGCAGTATACTCCAGTCAGAGCTTTAGGAAGGACCCCATTCCAAATATCTTTGGCTGGGGGGGGGTCACATTGACTGGGAGGGTGGAAAAGGAAGAAAGCAAGTAGGTGTGTTTGAGGATATACCTGCAGATGTCATGATAAGGAATGATTTTGATAATGCAGTACCTTGTGTGCATGCAGTGACATGCAATCAGGTATTGAGACAGGCATGTGGGTCAGGTAGTCTGGGGAAACCCAGACAGACTGCACACTTGAAGCCAGGTTTGGTGAGGTGGATACTTCAGGGAGACAAGCTACCCTATAACAGTGAGACTGAAGGTGAGCCACAGCTGCTGGAGGGTACTGATGTTCCCTTGATCAGAATGACTGCAAGGGCAAAGGTGAGTAGTAGTACTCAGGCTGACAGTGAGGCACCACTGTCAGAGGATACCAGACTTCCTGTGGAAGGGGAGCTGGGAAGGGTTACAAAGAAAGAGTTGAGAGGGGCTCAGCTCTCAGACCCTGCATTACAAGGCTTGAGGGAGTTAGCTAAGGTAGCACCTGATTCTCAAGGAAAAATACACAGAAAAAAGACCTCTGAGGGAGGTCTAGAGGGTGAGAGAATCCAGCCCTTGGCAGTGCCCAGAGCCTACTGTTGGGCACTTCTAGCCATAGCTCATGACATTCCCTTTCCAGGTTATATGGGCATAAAGCATGCCAAAAGATGTATTATACAGAACTTTTATTAGCCTGGGATTACAAGGGATATAAAAGGGTACTGCAGGACCCATGAGAAATGCCAAAAAGTAGTGGTATTCAAGGTCAGTGATGTTAACTAGATGGTAGAATTGCTAGGCAAGAGGCAGGGGCACAAACTGTACTATGTTAACACCATGAAACCTTACCATAATAGGGAAACCCTTGTGCTGAGTATTTGCAGAAGGAGGCAGGAGGAGGTTGAGGGGGTTCTACGGCTACAGGAAGCCAACCAGCAAAATCTCAAGTTACTATGGTGGAGCCTAGGGTTGCAGGCATATGATATGACAGTACAACATTGTAGTAGGGTTAACAATGCCAATGTAGAAGGACTCACGAGATAGGGTATGGGGTAATGTACTCCCAGATAGGCTTATTCTTCTCAAGCAACATTTCTCAAGGGGCACTTAAAAAACTAGCTTGAGTCTTCGAGGGGGGTGACAATAGGAGAAACTGCCATTACAGCTAGCTGAAATCCCATAAATAATTATATGTCATTTCTGCATACCAAACTGATTTATACAAGATGATTGTGTTACAAATGTATTAGAACTGTATGTCATATGTATAACATACTGATTTGTACAGATGTTTGTGTTGAAAAGGTATTTATAAAGTGCTTCTGTTTGAAATATATCCAATGTGTGCCCTACTGGAGAGAATAGAAATGTACATGCACTATTGTAACTGTTTAAATGTATATGTTTTAACAGAGGAAACTGGAAGGTTAACCTCAGTCTAGCAAACTTTAAAAATATATCTGAAATTAAATAATTTTATGGGCTAGGACATAAAGATGCTATCTCACAGGTTTCAATGCAGCCAAAGACACAAAATCTGTAATAGTCTGCTTTTTGTATTGTCGTTGGGGTGAAGTAATTACTACTCTGGAGGCATGGAGGCATGAAATTGTTTTATGACTTCCAGCATCTGCCACAGATCTGAGCAAAACCTGTTGTTTGTGTGCGTATTTTGACAGATGGGTGTTAAATCCTGCCATCTTCCTGCAATGAGTGGGGGGGGGTTTGCAAGGGAACTAGAAGTCAGATGACCAGAAGTGATGTCATTCTGAAATCTATCCCAGAAGTAATATTTTAGATATTATTTTGAGAAGTCTCTTAGTGAGACTGAGCATTATGCATTCTGTCTTTGGCCTGACAACAAGAAGGACCATTCACCACATCATCTACCTTTCTCTAAGTAAGTAGGGAATAGTAATTCTCTTATATTCAGTCGGGAATATAGTAAAGCTTAGTTTAGATATTGTTTTTCTTTATTTGTCTGAGTCTGTTCTTCAGTGTTATTTTAAATATTTCCTGTGATTCTGAACTCTGATGTCACTGTGAATATATACGTATTTGCTGTTCTTTTATTAGTTATTATTTAATATATTTAAACCTTTCATTGTGGCTGACCTTTGTTACTATTATAAATAAATACATTAATAAAACACCTCTTTTAAATATCTCTACAAAGTAGCATACACAGAAGCTGGTTTAATCAATCAATTTATCAAGGGTTCAATGATTTAACAAGCATTTGTATGAAAGGATATGATGTAATGAATTTTAAATCGTCTGATGAAGTCTAACATAGCCTTAAATGAAAGTGCTTACAGAGTGTCATACTTTTTGTGAATAAAGTGTTTTTCTATCATTAACAACGGAGTTGAGTATTCAGCTATCGAAGTTCAGCTCTATTTGCTTTTTTTGCACACATATTTAAAAGAGTATTTGGATATTTATTTTGTAACACTGTGTGGGCCACTCCTAATAGTCTTGCTCTTGTTCAAACTACCATTTTTATTAATAATAATTTTACTCAGTATATTGGATACCCTTGTACGAGCTTTAAGGTAGCTGGCAGGAATGTCTGTTGGCAGTGGTAGCTACCTTATAGTCTGAGCAGAAGAAGGCACAGCTAGTAAACCTGTGCCAGCCTTTCTCAGATGTTGTGTGTGTGTGTGTGTGTGTGTGTGTTTGTGTGTGTGTGTGTATCTAAATCAAATCTCCAACAGTGTGTGTGTGTGTGTGTGTGTGTGTGTGTGTGTGTGTGTGTGTGTGTGTGTGTGTGTGTGTGTCAGCTACTTGAACAGGGGCACGAAACACTGGCATATCTCTCAACCTCTTAAATCAAGAAATATGGATAAAGCCATAGAATAAAAGTGGGACAAAGGCCCAAAAATATGGACATTTTTTAAATATTGCTTTTACAAACTTAGAAAGTTGATAGAATAACAGTTTTTGCATTAGCATGAATTTTCTGAAGGGTATAAAGTCTGAAATTCAAATATCTGTCATTGTTTTCTAACTTCAATCTTTAATAATTTACTGCTAATTTGCCAGAAAAACACAATTTTATGAAAAACGGACCAAAAATATGAGGCAAAAATCTGGACATTCTATGAAAATCTGTACAGTTGAGAGGTATGAACACTGATTGGACAGATAGGGTGCTGGAGGTCTTGGCTGGGACACTTAGCTAAGATCTCATCTCTATAGCTGTGCCAGAGGGGATTGGGAGAAAGAGGGAGAGAACAGCCCCAGGCTGACTGTGCTCCCTGTGTGCTCTTAAGGGAAATTGTGCTTGATTTTGCTTGATGCAGAGAGGGGCATCTGGAGATACTTTGTGTTCACCTGTTATCCTCTCATTGAATGTTCTCTACAGGTGCCAGTGGTGAGGATTGAGGCTCCTTGATTACTGGCCTAGTGGTGGGGCATCACACTGATCATAATTCTTTGCAGCACACTGAAGTGTTTTGCTGGCCTTCAAAGTCATAAAACAGTGAGTGCTGTCAGAAAGACAGTGCAACACAGTCTGTTATATTTATACTGTCTCTGCAATGCCTCTCAACTGTCCAGCTTTTTGCAAAATGTCTAGATTTTTTCCTCATATATTTGGTCTGTTACTCACACATTCTTGTTTATGGACAACTCTCTGAGGATCATAGTCAGTAAATAATGACATGCATTTGAGTTTCAGCCTTTATATCCTTCAGAAAATGCAGGTGAATAAACATCCTGTTATTCTAGTTACTTTCTAAGTTTATATGAGGAAGTTAGGTAGGGGCACATTACTGTCTTTGCTGGTCAGTACTGGCAGATGTGATTGCCTAGCATGACACCTGGCCTTCACAAGAAAAGCAGGGGGGTGATTAACATTTGTTAAGGTTGGGTCTCATGCTGTAGTAGCTCAACTGATTTATGTTCATGATATTAATCACTGCTGCAGTAGCCTTAGCTATATGGGTTATATCAACATGATTCATATAAGATACTTGTGTTACAGCTGTATTAGAACCGTATGTCATGTGTATATCAAACTTGTTTACACAGATGTGTGTTGAAAAAGGTTTTTGCAAAGTGCTTAAAATGTATCCACAGTGTGCCCTACTGGAATAGAACAGAAATGTACATGCACTATTGTAACTGTTTAAATGTATATATTTTAAAAGTAGAAACTAGAACAAAGGAGTTTAACTTCAGTCCAGCAAAACTTCAGAACAATAGCTGAAATTAAATTCCTTTATGGCACCAAGGAGACACAATGTCTGTGCTGAGAAGTTTTCTGTATTGTCTTTAAGGTGAAGCAATTACTAGTTTTGAAATGTGTAGGAAGGTAATTGCTTCAGAGAAGTGGGTGCTAAAAAGAAGTGGTCACAGACTGATCCATGAGGGCATGTACTGGTGACTGCCCCCTTCACAGAAGTGGACTCTCCAGTCCTAACTTACTGGGTCCTGTCTGTAAGCCAGCTGGCTATTCACCGGGTGACAAAAGAGTTAATACCCAGCCTCCTGATTTTGTCAACAATGCCCAAGTTGGGTTTTGTGTCAAATGCCTTGGCCAGTTCAAGGTTGGCAGTGTAAATAATTTTGACTTCATCCATTGCTTTAGTGGCCTTTTCCAAGAATTCCAGCAGTTGAATAGACATGACCTGCCCTTGATGAAACCAAACAGGGTCAGCTCCAGTGTCTGAAGGTTTCCTATGTCATTATTGATCATTTTCTTGATAATTCTTTCCATGGCTTTGATTATGAGACTATTGTGAATTATGGGTCTGTAGTTTCCAGGGTCTAGAGATGGACCACCTTTATGCAGAGGGATGACAGTTGCTGTTCTCTATTTGTGAGATGAAGCCTGCTTGGAAGCTATAGTTAAACAGTGAATCCATACAACCTGATATGTCATGTTTCATGCTATTTAGAAGGCAGCCTTGGGTATTGCCTGAGCAAATTGATGCAGTGTTCTTGGCCTTAGTTTGAGCACTGAGGACCTGTTTCCTAGTGATAATAGGGGAAGAGTTATAGTTGATGATATTTCCTGAGGGGAGACTGGGGTGGGGTAGGGGGTAAAGTGAGAACTGAACTTGTCTGCCAATAGGGTTGCTATATCTTTTGTTTCAGTACAGGTGGATACATTAACAAAGACCTCTGTATACAATTGTGCATTGTCTTTGTGGTTGCAGACATAGCTAAATAATGCCTTTTGGTTGTCCCTGGACTGGGAGGCCAAATTCTATCTCAAATCTGACTTTGTTAAACTGTATTTGTCCTCTGAGTTGTTTGTTTATCCTGATGGGTGTTATGCATAATTTTTGCCATAATTTTCTTCCTTCTGTTTTACAGTTTATTGACACTATGATTCCACCAGGGTGGCTTGCGTTTGAGTTAGTTCTGTACTTATTTCTGGTGGGTACAGCTGCCTCTATGCAGCTATTAACATGGTTGTATAACATTTCTGTAAACAGTTCTGCATATGTAGCAGTGTTCTCAAGGTTTACGGGAGCTTGACATTTTGTAGGTTATTATTTAATAGTAGGCAGTTAGCCTTAGAGTAGCTCCTGACTTCAAAAGAGACCATTTTATGGTCTGACCTCACCAGAGGGGACAGCTATCTCCCAAATTAGTGAGGACCTGATCCAGGATGTTTGCAGCCCTGATCGGCATATTGACAAGCTATTCCAGCAAATGTGTGTTTAAAAAATCCAGGAATCTCTATGCCTATAGGTTTGTTGTCATATATGATTCCCATTTAATAGTGGTATAACTAAAGTTGTCATGAATTCGGTATTGCATTGGACGGTGAGTGTTTCCAATAAGTTTAAATACATGTTATGGATTTTCTGAGTCATAGATGGAGACCTATAGCTTGCAAGGAAGTGGTGTGGGATTTTGGTTATAGTAATTTGAATGTGGATAAACTTAATTTCATTGCCCTGTTTGACGAACCTTGAGGTATATTTTTTTCTGATGTAAATTGAGACACCTCAACTTTAGTCCCTGCTTGTGTTGTAGCTGGTCTAACTGTGTGGAAGCCATTATAGCCTTGCATTCCCAGGGTGTTCTCAGCATCTTTAAACCATGTCTCAGTGACTGCACAGATGTCAGTATTCTCTCCGGTGAGGAGAGCTTGTGATGAGTGGAGTTTCTTGTTTAGACTCCTAGTAATGAGCCGTAACACCTTTAGATGTTCTTGGCTGTAATTTGTCATGTCAGAAATATTTTCCCAGCTGCAAACTTTCACACAACTAGTTTTCTCCACCCACTTTTTTCTAATAGTTTTTCCTTGACAAATTTTCTTAATATAGTTCATATGTTGTTACTAGGGATCCAGTCCAGAAGACCATTAAGTAGCCTAGTCTAAATTCCCAATCACCCCAAAGAACCAACTGCTTACATGACTTGATTAAGTTCACATAGTAGAGAACTGAAGGTGGAAAGTTTCAAACTCTGTACCCTTGGAAAACAAAGCAACTCAGTAACAACTCAGAGGTTTAGTCCTCTGCACTGACTACTGGACTGACTGTCTATAGTTAAAAGAGACTGCTGCATTGTTGCCTTCGTGTAGCAGTATTTGCACTGTAGCCTTGCAGAAGGTGCAAATGAGGCATCCCTTAATTAGATAAATAAGAGGACTAACTAAGGTTCTAGCTCCTAAGACTAGGAATTTAGTAGTAGAGTCAGGTGAAATCTTAGTTCATTTTATTTTTTCAGCAGCTTTGATACAGTGTCTTTATTAGTAGACAATAACTTAAGGCGTGCTATATTTTGTATAAAGAACTAGCTTATTTTTTCAGTGGCATTAATAAATTTTGATTTGTTAGAAAGGTTCATACTGGCAAAATGATTGGCGATCAAGTCTATAGTTTCATATAGTTGCTGATCTGGAAAAGGCATGGGTGATTTGGCAGGAACTAAAATTTTAAAGACATCGTTCATCTCCTCTCCTTCCACAAAGCTCACAACAAAGCAGGAAATGTTCTTTACTCCAATTGCATCTCAAAATCTTGGAACTCAGTTTCCCCTCCAATCAGACTACTCAACAACGCACATATTTTCAACAGCAAATTAAAACTGCTTTTGCTTGACACCTGGCTATGCCCTTGTCATTCCCCAGGCTAAATTATTCCTAATGTACACGTCAGTGACTATCTTTTCTCTCTTACTTTTTTCTCTTCTACACTTTGTGTGACAAAATGTATATAATTATATATGACCTAAAGCATTACTATTTACCTGTGCCCAAGGCTGACCATATTGTTGCAAAATATACTTGCTTATTTCATGATTACCTGCTTAATTTATCCTTACTTTGTCTGTAATACTGCTAATGTTACCAGACCATTCTGTATATTGTGTACTGCTATTGTAAATAGTTCTCATGGAGCTTTGCATGTAATACCTCTAAATACTACCCACACACTATGTATGCTGTATATCTGCAACTGTTATTATTTCTTGTGGTGCTGAAAAGGGGTTATTTTGCCCCACCATTCTTTCCTGGTAAACAAATGGAAATAAATAAACAAATAAATAAATACATGAAATAAGATGTTTTTGAGTTGTCATTTGCCAAACAGACTGTTCTTCTTTTACCTGGTTGCTCAGATGTGCTTCATTTCTGTTCTTAAACAGCAACTCATTTTATACATTTTGTTTATGAATGTTGTTTACAGATACAGTCTCTGTGAGGCAAAATGTCTTTTATTTCAAGTGTCATCCATATGTTTGTGTGTGCTTTATGTACACAGTTTGATGGTGCTATTGGTCTAGAATGTGAGTTAGGAGTTTGCTTGAAGAAAGAAACTCTGGTTAGGTATGTGTTTGGAAGGGAATACACACGTGCCAAATTGCTGTTTACTATAATGATGTTAAATGTTATATGGATAAACTAGATCATAGTACAAATCTGAGACATTTTATGAGGATGGTCTGGGTGTACTGAGCTACTAAGAGGTGATACGGAAGAAAAGTGGAAAATTAGTAATGCTGCCAAGAGTTCTGGCAGAGTGAATATAGTGATAATGTTAGTCAACATCCAAACTATAGTGCAATGTTTTCCAGAAGATTTATCCGGCCTACTTGTTTGTCTGATGAACTGGACAGGGCCAAGTGTGGGGCTGCATTACACCTCAGGTAATGAATTAGGCATGACCATGTATGGGTCTGTGTTGAACCTCAGGTGATATTTTTGCCTAATAATGCTAAGAACTCTTGGTGAAAGTTGCTTGTTGTATGTATGTATGTCTGTATTTATTATGTATTAAATTTTGAACATCTCAATAAAGGACTCATCACACTAGACCATTTTTAGATGAATACGAGTGTGTACTCATGAAAAATAATAATATTTCAAATTTACATAGGCATACTTAACATACGTAACATATTTTCAAACCGAGACAATTACATAAACCTCATATATATATATATATATATATATATATATATATACTAATCAATATTTTACAGTTTAAGACATGAAAAGTAATAATACTTTGTTAAACAAATATATTTTTTCTTAGCTGCACACTGTGACTGTGTTGTCCCTGTGCTGTACAAAAGGTTACGATTCTTGTGATTTTTTGCAGTCTTTTCACGTGACTGGTTTATGTAATTCTGTATTAATTGTACAAATTGTATTAATAACCCACCTCAGAGATTAATGACATACCCCAGGGGTCTTCTGATAAGGGTTTTGAACTCAATTAAGACTAACTTCAGTTTGCACTTATTTTTCATGTTTAAATGGATAAGATCACTGGACCAAAGAGTATTTTTTGTGGGCCATTCCATGAGTACTAGCTGGTTAACTAACTTTCCCAGATTCACATAGTAGGCAAAAGGTGGCTGTGGGAATCAATCTATCACTACTGGAAGCATATTATTAACAGCTCATAGATGTAAACTATGTGCTAATTGTTAGGCAACTGTATCGCTTAGACCACATGATTAATGGATTTTTTCCTGCTTATGAGCTTACTTTGTCCTATAGTGCTGCCTTTAATTTTTCTCCAAATCCCACTTTTAAACTGTCATTTAACCAGATGTATGAAAAGCATTTGTTCAGCAATGATAACGGCTCATTGCCCTGCAGCAAGATGTTCTCTGGTTCAGTTCTTGGTTGGGGTGTCTTTTGTCTGGAGTCTGCATGTCCTTCCTGTGTTCATGTGGGTTTCCTCCTGGTGCTACATTCTCCTTCCACATTCCAAAAACATGCAGTGAGTTGGATTGGACACTTTAAATTGGCCATAGGTACGAGTGTGGGTGTGAGAGTGTTGTAAGGAAGAACAATCATGGCAGAGCTGGCCATCTGGCAGTGTAAACCTTGGTTCTAGATAATTGTCACCTCTGACCCCATGTGCAAAAATGGGAAAAAGAGGTTGTGAATGGATGGATGGACAATGGCTCAGTAATTACAGTTTTTGTCTCACAGCTCCAGTGTCTGACGCTCAGTCAAGATGCCTGATTACTGCTTACATGGGTTTTCTATAAGACAAGATTTTATGCAGCTCTGTGATCTGACTCTTTAGAAAAAATAAAATGCCATTTCAATGCAAATTATTATATGCCAAATAAGTTCTTCCAGTCAGAAAGGTTTTATAAGGAGTGGTATTTTTGTATTTGTGATTTGTTATCAGCAGTCATCTAATTATGAGCTATCATGCCAATGACATGAACAAGTAAAAAATAAAGTACTTTGTATAATTAAATGTATTATGTGTGGTGTGCAATACTTATTAAAATAATTAAATATGTGTCATCCATGCTGGGTTTCCAGAAGAAAATATGTATGTTGTGTGGTGGAAATGGTTCTTAAGGTGACTAAACAGCTATACAAGATTGCAGAGGAGAAGGAATAAAGCACTAGCCACAGAGGTTACATATATTAGTGCTGTGCCCTGTATAACAGTAGTTTTTTTTTAAATATGGTACTCATCATAGGTGTGTTTTAATTTGGTAATATGTCAAACTAAGGCTTTCCTTTGGTATTACAGTATCCCTACCCATAAAGGGACTCAGTGTTTATATGTTGTTATTTTGCATAACTCACCAGGTGCATACATTTAATTTAGTAACTTGCATCACCTTTTTGCATACAGTATGAAATACTGAACCTTACAATGATTAGCACAGCTTGGAAAACACACATACACACACACACACACACACACACACACACACACACACACACACACACACACACACACACACACACACACACACACACACACAAATGCACACGCACACACATGGAAACGCTAAACCAGATTCTGCACTGAAATCATCATAAAGTAAAGTGGAAAGGAGGAACCGTGCAAGTAGCACTTCAAATGCAAGTCATAAGCTCAGCTGCAAATGATTTAGCAGAACTGAAATCAGGAAGATACAGAAGATTCTTTGTCTTGGTTACCTTATGAAAAGACAGGGAAGTAAATATTGTGGGAAGAAATAGCCAGGGAATTGTTATGGCTAGGCCTGTATAGGCCTTAGGGCCAATAGCCTAGTACCAACCTATGAACAAAAAAAAAAAACAAAAGAAATTTCTGTTATTAAGATTAGCCATTGTAACTTTTTTCTTAACACTCTAAGCATGGAATTAAATGATGCCTACACTGTGTACACTGTTCTGAGTAAACAAACAACACAAGCATAGCTCATACCTTCTTCCTCCTAATTTTAGTTTTCCTACTGATATTCCTGCAGCTTTAAATATCAACAGGGATTCATAAAGGTTACCACAAAGTGTAGACTACATGTACACTTAGTGTAATCTTTTTGAGTGACTAGAAAGTGCAAAAAAATGTGGTAGGGATGTTATTGAATATATATTGTGTACACTCAGTTAAGCGGTATTGAACCTGGTTCTCTGATGTTTTTCTCTGTATACAGTACCCTTATTTGAAAGACAGTTTTTCTGCCATCCCATACCAGGCACTGTGATTCATTGTGCAGTGATAATGCTGGTGCAGAAGGAAAGGCATAGTGCATCTTTCAGAGAATTTCTTCAAATATCGGGCAAGATTCACGAAGCCTCCGTGTAAGAGTTACAAGGCTTACACGGAGGCTGCAGTTAAACGGCGTGACGTCAGCATTCCATGCATATTCATGAGGGCATGCTGACTCACACCCAAGGCTAGCACGGTCCGTGTAAGAAAGTAGGGGGCGAGCCCTGCAAACGGACACGCCCCCAGAAGAGTAACAGTCCCGAAAGTAAACCCCCACGACAGAGTCCGCGTAAATGTCAATAAACACAACACAACACATGCCCCCACAGACTATAAACATAAAATGTAAAAATGAACATGTTATATTTTTTTATAAGTTTTAAAGATGTTTGCCAGTGAGTGCGCTCGTTTGCGCGGGCGTGCCCGTCGCTTAGCCACAGTTAGCAGTCAGTGGAAAAGCATATAAGATCTAAATATGCAAAGTAAGCCAAGAAGCAATAGCGTAGCGGTAGAGACGTCGGCTGAAGAGCGGGCAGTCATGGTTCGAGCCCCCACAACATCAATTTTTATTTTTAGTGAAATAAGCACAAAACAATTCCCTGACATATATGTACATGTATAAAATTATTTTTATGTAAAATGTAATAAAATGGGCCATGTATTATGAAAGAATGTGTGATAATAAAAAAAAAAAATGTCAGAAGTGCCTATAGCTGAGCTACACTCTAACAAGCTGAGTATATCTGCCCGTAGGTGAGCAGTGGTTTAACAGGTGTAAAATTAGTGCCCGGGGTTGAGCAGTGGTCTAACACGCTGAAACTGTGTGCCTGTAGCTGAGCTGAGCGTAATATGCATGCTGACAGCCAAACGACTCGTAAACCAGCGTGACCTGTTTGCGCGGAGCTGCGCACCACGCCAACAAGCTAACTGGCAGGCAACGTTGAGCAAGCTGTATCAAAACTGCCTTTACACAGACACACCTCCTAGCCTGTGTAGACAGTCATAAAATATAAAAAAGCAATGGCCAGGCTCGAACTCAGGATACCATGCATCATAGTCAAAGTACTGAACCACTAAGCCATGACAGTTGCTCTTAGAAATGCAGTAATAGCATATATATAGGAATGAATGGAAAGAGAAGCATGACAAAGCAGGTTTTGTGAAACTGATACATTTCCAAAATGGCCAATCACAGATAAGTGCGGAAAAAACGTCATATATAAGCCCCATAGGCGGGAATACACAGCATAACTGATTGTGGAACCAATTTGCAGTCAGGATGGCAGGTGTAGGAGAGGGTAGTTGCTTCCGAGCACAGATGTGGGGCATTGAGGAGTCCAAATATATGGTTTGGCTCCTCGTCCACGATCATGAGGCCCAACTCATGCAGGGCCAGGTCCTGTGGGGAGCATACAAGGCTGAGGCATGGGACCGGTTGGCACATGATCTCACCAGTGCCACAGGAATACCAAGGACTGGTGAACAGGTCTGTCACCACCATGCGGACCAGAAGAGACGGAAGCAGGACCAACTGAACCGTTGGATCCAGGAGGCCCGGCAAATGCCCAGCGCCCCACTACTGAGTAAGTTACTTGTAATTATTTATGTAGAAAGTTAACCTAGCTGATATTATGGAGATGTGTATTCCAATATTACTTCATTTATATTGCAGCTGCAGGTGTCCGTTCCACGAATCTTTGAGCCTATGCTGATAGGCTTGTGCGGTTGCGCCACCAGGCAGGTTAGTAATTCTCTCCCTGTAACTGTTAAAAATATAAGTATGACAGCTTGCAAAAGAGTGCAGTGTAGTCACCTATTAATATAAAGTGCAAGTAACAGTGTAAGAGATTCTGCTAGTACTGTGTGATTACATAAGTGTGATGCAGCCTGTAATCCAAAAATAAAAATGAAACAAGTCTGAAATAAAGATTTTCCACCTGTAATATAATAGTACATACCCTGCAGCAGGCTGCAAATTACAGCTACATAAGCTGAGTAAAACACATGTGTGAAATATATCCCCGTTTAAATTCTGAAACATGACACAAGTGCGACTGTTGGAAAGGATTGTTATAACCAAGTAAAACATGTCAATAAAGCCTAAAATTAAGTACCATCCTGAATTGTAAAAATAAAACAAGTGAGAGTGTGAGAAAGAGGTATGAATCCACTAATAAAGTTGTGAGAAAGAGGTATGAATCCACTAATAAAGTTGTAATAACTCCTGAATAAAGTATACTACAGTCAGTACAGAATGAAATGAATGTGACAGGCACAGCTAAACAGCGAAATGTGTGGAATAAAGTACTGAAGCTGGAATGTGTGTCCCACAATTTGGATATGTTGCTGTCAGTTTGCAATATGCAGATAGTATGGTTGTATGAAATACTAAACATCCACAGTTGTCTAGAGCCATATAAAGCAAATGTAGCAGGGTGCTGTAGCTGAACAGAGCCAGATATGAATGTGTATGAATAAAAATGAAATGTATATTAATGTAGCAGTAACATTCCTATCACCAACATGCATAAGTTTACACATAGGAAACTGTAGTCAGACCTGTAGTGTGTATATATCTGCAGCTAGTAGAAATGTACAGCATATGTATAGGTATTTGAAGTTGTTAATGAAATATTTCTTCACCCTACCCTATAACCACAAATAATCCATTCCACATGAAATGGGTATGTGTATTCACAATTAACTCCCCTGGACATTTGTCCTGTTGGTTCATACATATTTGCATGTATGTTGATGCATGTGCCCTGTTCATACATCCAAACCTGATGGCCTGTTGCCATCAATCAACCCTGCATGTTGTTGGATTGTGTATTGTTGTTCAAATTATGCATGTGTTATGCTTGCTGTTCAATGGCTTGAATTTATGGGTGTTTGGTTAATGGGAATACTAATGCATACTGTTATAACAAATTGTGAATGGTATTGTACATTACTAACCCAAACTGTCATTAAATAATGCAAAACATAGGATGACAGGGAAGGCGGGTTCCAGCAGACCCACCTCTCCCACCTCAGCTGGCGAGTGCACCTGGCAGTAGTGCCCAGGCCAGACCCTCCTCCAGTGGCCCTGTGCCACCTGCAGGTGGAAGCGCTGCAGGGGATGGGGCTCATCCCCCCTCTGCAAGCATGGCCGGAGGAGAACATCCACTCACCCTCCATAGTGTCTGGACTGTGGTGCGTAGGGAGATCAGGCACGCTGTGCTTGGGCCCCTATGCCAGCTTGAGTCATGGGTGGCACAAGTCATGGGCGTACCTGCTGCCCATCCTACACAGCCCCCAGCACAGCCCCGTCCTGGGCAGTGAAGGCACAGTGGCAACTGCCCATGGGTGGGGATCTCAGTTCCACTGTTGCCATCTGTGGGATCACGGGCTTGAGATATCCAAACATCCGTCCCCGTCAATTGTGTATCCCCCCACATGTGTCATACACCACCCCTGTATGCGTCTTGTTTGTCTTGTCTGTTAACCTCCCCTACCTACCTCCCCAGCTATACTGACTTCCTGTACCTGACATACCACTCTCACCTGAAAAAAAAAGGGCACTCTGTACCCACAAAAAAATGATGCCCCATACATAGCTGCCCATTTTGCACACATGTCTGCTGGACATGTAAACTGGCAATTACAATTGGCTGTACAACAAATATTGTTGTCCTCACACCTCTCTCAGGGGTGGAAGGTTTCAAATTTCACACCAAATTACAAACATATGCACAGCTGTTGCTGATGAAGAAATGGGCAGCTATGGGCCTTTCCTACATCCCTCCTGCAAAACCCGAACTTGTTTTCCTACTGTCCTACCTTCTTTGTGCCCCCTTTTTCACCACTTTCCTATCTCCCCATTTTCTTTTCTTTAAAAGAAAATAGCGAGGGTGTGCGCGAGAGTAAGCACTTTTAAGCAGTAGTAAGCGGAAGTGCACTTCTGTGTACTTAGCTAAGCATGTGTGCGCGAAGCTAAGCGGCAGTGCACATGCGTGACCTCTGCGCAAACTAGTGCTAACCCCCTTACAACTGCTTAAAAATGCCTTAGTCACTCTGAATGATAAGGCCTGTAGTTTTCTCGGCAGCAAAATAAAATACCTCTGTCAGTCTCGAACCCAGGACATTGGAAACACTAGTCTGCATGACTTACCACTAAGCCATGACTGCTATTCAAGAACATTGTGCTGAAAGAAATATATCATGAAATAGTAGGAATTAATGTAAAGGGAATATAGCATGTCTAGTACACAAAGCATGTCATGTATATTTACTGTAAAATCTAGTGGATTTGTAAAATAGTACTGTGTGAAGAGAAACAGCCATGCTAGTTGGTAGCTAGTAGGTAATAATGTCACAGTCGCATCTGGCAAGCCACACACATACTCAGAGCAGGATAAACACTGCCATAGTTGAATAGTTAAGAGCCCAGACATAGCAACTGTGACTGAGTTACAGGGATGTCCCTGATGTGAAAACAAATGTCAACTGTGCCCCACTGACACCCTGTGAAATGTACTAACAGTAGGCAGAAAGGTGTTACTACACATGCAATGGTAACTATGAATTACTGAAAGTATGCACCACTTGCACGTCACAAATGGTGTAGTAATACATATGCTCAAAATAACCCACAGTCACAACTGCAGAATATCAGAATATTTCATTGAAGTATCCCACTGATATGTACCATTCCATGAGGCTGATAAAAGATGCACCTGAGAGTATCTGAGGCCTGCTCAGCAGCATGGTCAAATACCCTTGTAAGTGTCAAGGCCCACACCATGGCCAGACCACACTGCATGCAGTAATACCCTACCACAACAAACACATAGGGAATTGCTGCCCAAACAGATATAGCAAGCATTACAAGCTGTGAATGTAAATGGAAAATAGGAAAGCCATAGCAACACATTACAGAAAAGACACCTAGCAGGCATACAAGGAGTGAATGTAAAGGGCAAATATTGAAGCCATAGCAACAGATTGCAAGAGCCACTGCTATATACCAGTTACACCACAATCCCCACAGGAAAGCACACACACCCATATACACAGTATTACTAGTCGTAGGTGTCAGTTTACATACACACTGAGAAGAGGAAACTGGAGGAAGGAATACTCAGCTTACAGAACAACATGCATTGCAGTGTCTACAACACAGCCTGAAATATGAGAGACATACCAATCCTTACACTCACAGAACAGTGTCCACAGCAAACCAGCATGGTCCCCACCCTGATAATCTGAAATGGCTATGCCTACCTAACAGACCTTTTTATAGCACTGTCCTGAAATCACAGTGAGAACTGCAATCACTACACAACAGGCTGCATGCAATTAGTAAATGCTGGCTAGCAATTGGTGCAGAGGCCATCACATGGACATGTGCAGATACCTACAAAAGCATCCTGTACTCCCAGTCCACACATGCAATACTTTCATTGCACCCTCTGGAGGTAGAGACAGAGAGAGAGAGAGAGAGAGAAAGAGAAAGAGAAAGAGAAAGAGAAAGAGAAAGAGAAAGAGAAAGAGAAAGAGAAAGAAAGAAATAAAAAAATTAAAAAAAAAGTAACAACAAAACAAACAAGTTGACAGCAGGCCAAGTAACTGCACGCCTACCCAAACAGCTGCAACAAACACAGGTAATGTAAAGTACTAATATAATAGTCTACATACTGTGAACCCTCCATATGTGTTATTGGTCTGTATCTATGTATATGAAGATGTGCATAGGGCCGGGGACATACTGCAACTGTCACTGAAGGCTCTACATACATATGTATGTGAAGGTAGCTATGTGCACATAGCAATGTATATTGTAGTGCAATGTACAACTAGGTTGTACAGTAATGGATGTTCATCAGTATGTTACTGTGTGTATACATATATGTGGAACTAAAAAGGAGTATATATATATATATATATATATATATATATATATATATATATACATATATATATATATATATATATATATATGTACATATATATATATATATATATATATATATATCATATGTATACGTATGTATATCGAGATATGCATATATATATATATATATATAATATGCATATATGTATACATAGATAGAGAGGGATGTAGAAATACATAGACATATAGTTTCACAGTGTCATAGTTTAGTACTAGGCTATCTGCAGACAGTGTACAGAATAGATTTAGAAAACTGTGCCTCTGTATAGTAGTGACACAGTGAAGACCCCCTTACATAATAGCATTAGTTTACTGTGCCTCTGTCTAGTAGTGACACAGAGATGACCCCTGGTGTAAACCTATGATCTCCCATCCACTTGTCAAGAATTCACATGAAGAGAGTCAGTGAGGGTCTCTGCCTATCATGAGCTGGGATTCTGTTCCAGAGTATGGGAAGCCTCTGAGTTATGGATCTGTCCCTACAGCATGTCCTGTTCATATTTGTGCTGAGGTTTAAATCTGTAGCTCTTATGGTTCTGATGGATTTGGATTTTACGAGGTGGAACATGTCCATCAATTCCTGATTGGACATGGCCTTGTATGTCAGGCACAGATCACCTCTAAGTAGGTGGTATGCTACGGAATAGAGCTGGAATTTCTTTAGTCTGGTAGCATATGACATTTGTTGGAATCCCTTGATCCTCTTGGTGAGGTACTTATGGGGTCTCCCTAGCTGTTGCAAGTGCCAGGTAAGGTACATACCAAATGGGACATAGTACACATTCATGGGCCTGATAAGGGAGGAGTATAGGGGTACAATGACCTCCTTTGATCTGGATGTGAATCCCTTCATGATAAGGTAGGCAAGGTAGGAAGTCTATCCAACCACTTTGGCAACGTGGGTGTCAAATGAGAGGTCAGTATTGATTTGTGTCCCCAGGTCTCTGATTACTTTGTCTGTACTCAGTGGGTTACTGTCTATGTGATAATATGTGGGTACTTTGTTTTTCCCAAAGGGTATGACTATACATTATTTGGCATTCAGTTTAAGGCCATGACTCCGGCACCAGTTGTCCGTTTCAGTGAGGCCTTTCTGTAGGATGTATGTGTCAGCTGGTGTATCGACTATGGCGCCTAGTATGCAGTCATCTTTGAACATTGTCAGCCACTACCCCCCATGTTTGCTTCCACATCTGAGAAATAAATGCCGAACATGAGGGGTCCCAGGACAGAGCCCTGTGGGACACCACTTGTGACGGGCTCTGCATCTGACATGGCACCAGTGATTTTGACTTTATGGTTTCTATCCTTTAGCTGGTTTGCAACCCATCTTGTGACATATGGATTTACATTTAAGCTGTTGAGCTTGTCTATGATGCCAGAGTGGGGTATTGTGTCGAAAGCTTTAGCCAAGTCCAGGCAGGCTGTATGGACTGCTGTGCCCTCGTCAATGGCTCTAGTGACTGTTTTGAAAAGGTCAACCAGTTTCAAAAGGCAGGATCTGCCCGTTACAAAGCCGAACTGGGTGGGATCAAGTGTTTGTAAGTCCCCAATGTCCTTCCATAATGAGTCTTTCCATAGTGTTGCAGACCAGGCTGGTTAAGCTTATGGGGCGGTAGTTACCAGGGTCTGTAGAGGTGCCTCCTTTGTGGAGTGGGACTACTGTTGCTGTATGCCAGTGTCCAGGTACATATGCTGTAGTAAGGCTATGGTTAAATAGCATTTTATGTGCGGGTTTAGCTCCTCCTGGAATTCACGTAGCACGCAACCCGGGATACCGTCGGGTCCCATTGATGCTGTGTATATAGCTTTGCTGAGGGCGGTTCTCAGCTGGACATCTGAGATGACAGGGAGGTTACATTCAGCTGGGATAAGTAATCTCTCTTTTGGGGGTGAGGGAGGGGAGAAATCTGCACTGAACCTGTCTGCCAGAATGTTGGCAATATCTGTGTGTTCAGTGTAGTTTTTGTCACTGTGAACTAACTCTGAACATATCTGAGGGTTTCCACCCAGGTTTCTAACATATCAGAAGAAGGCCTTGTGGTTATCTGTAGTGTCCATAGCGATTTCCTCTCAAAGTTGGCCTTGCATGTTTGTATGAGAGAACATAGCTTTCTACTAGTGCTGATCAAAGATGCCTTATCTTTATAGGATTCTGCTCTGTCATGCAGTAGCTACCTTCTTTTGTTATACAATTTATTCATGGCTGGGGTCCACCAGACAGGACGCCTGCCCTTGGTGGAGAGGGTCTTGGTTTTATTTGGGATTGCATGATCCATTCATTCTTGGAAATGTCCGTAGAAAGCATTTGTGAAGGAGTCTGCATTGTGGGATGTGGTTTCCACTGGCCCAGTGGGCTTAAAGGATACCAACTCACTTTTAAGAAGTGTAAAGTCAGCTTTTGAGAGTTTTTTCACTGTAGTCTTTTGTGTTGTGGGTGGAGGTGGGATATGTATATCCAGAGTGATTAGTTTGTGGTCAGATGTGACTAGTGAGGGGTATACTTCCGGTGTGTAGCACATTGTCCCCATGTTTGTGATGATCAGGTCTAGTATATTATCTCCCCTTGTGGGAGAGGTGACTAGCTGTTCCACTGCATTTAAATTAATGAATTCCGTGAACCTTTGGGCTAGGGTGTTTGGGCTAGAATAATGCACCCAGTGTATGTTAGGGTAGTTGAAGTCTCCCAATATGATGGTGTTTGGTGGGACATTCATACCCTCCAATGTCTTCAGGAAGGCTGACTGTGGTTCCTGAGATTGGGAAGGTGGTCTGTAACATGCTACCAGTTGTATAGCAGTTTTGCCTACGGTTATTTGCACCTGGATGGTCTCTGATGCTTCATGTGTTGCCATTAACCTGGAGGTGTGGGTGTCCTTGATGAATATGGACACTCCCCCTCCCTTTTTGTTTTGGCCTGAGTTTTGGGGCCAAAAAGCATGATACAAGCTATAGCCTGGTACCACAGGTGTGTTCTCAGGAGCCTTGAACCAGGTTTCACTTACTGCACAGACATCGAGATTGATAGAATATGTACATACAGATATATGTAATACACACATACATATATAGATATATGTAGATACATATACATATACAGACAGATCTGACTGACAACAGATATGTCTGTAAATGACTATCTCTCTCTCTCTCTGTCCCACCCCCTCTCACTCTCTCTCTCCCTCTGTCTCTCTCTCTCTCTCTCTCTCCCCACATCTATATGTATATATCTATATCTATACATATATATATATATATATATATATATATATATATATATATATATATATATATATATATATACATATATATATATATATATATATATATATATATATATACATATATATATATATATATATATATATATATATATATATATATATAAATATATATACTGAGTGAGGCATATGTGTGCAGATGTATTGCAACAGGTGCCTGGTGACAAAGGCATGCAGTGAACACCAGTGTGGATACTGGAGTACCATACCCCATTCCAAAACACTGACACCAGTAACCACCACATATGTGCATGCCTGCCCACCACTGCATGTGTCAGGGGGGAACAGGGGCAACAAGTGTACAATAGGCTCCCCATACACAGTGGCACACTAGTCCTGTAATACCTGTACATGGAATGTGTCAGCAGACATGGTGTGTCAGCTATAGACATGTAGGTCACTGTACCCCTCTACACCCCACAATGTCCTACACGGTATGTACCTCCCATGACAGCTACAGATATGGAGAAGGACACAGACATATGCAAGTAACTGTGTCAATGCACTCAAACACATTACCTTTGCAGAGTATTTGACAAGACCACAGAGCGCACACAGACTACCTACATAGAGGTTACCACTGCTGGATATACATAGTTAGGTCACACCCATGACAGTTGTCCAACAACCATGGTAACACCTCCAACATCCACAACCCAAATTACCTATGTCTGTCATCCTTGTCACCGCAGTATAGAGCACATGGTGGAGGTACAGGTCCCCACCCACAGATACGACATACCCTGGAGTAAACCACACAGAATTAAGAAGCAAGGCTCCCCATGAGTAGATGTCAGACATACCCCTGCTGAATGTTATGCAGATAGGTAATATGCCATATGAGTCACCCTGTGTAACTGTTTGTAAGGAGCAGGTACGATCATATCATGTGTCACAAGGGGCAGAGTAGCATAACAGTATGCTGCTGTAGGCCCAGGGCCAATAGCACACTCATGAACCCATTGCAAACCAAATATGTGAGGTGGAATGAGTGTGCCAGTGACTGGGTGCATGTTATGTACTGGTGTGATTGCTCACCATGACTATCTGTCTGTCATGGTAGTGTGTATCCTTGGTGTGAGGCCAGAGACAGATGTGTGAGGTATTGCAATCAACACATACTACATTGCCATATGTTGTGCTGTGTTACCCTGTATGTGACTGCGGTGTAGGTAGGGTTATGGCAAGTAAGAGTAGTGTGCATTACCAGTGAAATATGTAACGTGCATTGCATGCAGTGCATGGGTTGATAATGTTCTCCATACAGTACCTTGATACAAACCCCCAGTGTGAGGTTGTGCATTGGACCTGAACCAGTGTGCTGACTGCTGCAGTATACTAGTCTGTCGTATGGAGTGTGCCAGGTACTGTTGCACAGTTGTCGGATGAGCACTGATATCTGGTCATGTACATGTGTATCCCCCAATAGACAGACAGATGCTATATATGGTGCTTAAGTTATATCACTGCAGTCGAGTATTATGTGTATTATGTGTGCCATAGTTTGCTGACAGATATTGCTGACATATTTTCCTTCTCCTTTTCAGGGCTATGGTTCACCAGCGAAACCCTGTGTACTCCGCTGCGGAGAAGGAAGAGATACACCAGAGCCTGGTGTGGGATTTCGCAATACTCTTTTCCCGCACCAGCCAGAACCAGCAGGAGAGGGCTGCACTGTGGAAAGACCTGGTCTGTCAGGTAAATGACATAGGAACACATAACCGGACATATGAACAGGTACGCCATCACTGCAGTGATTTAATTAGAAATGTCCTTCAGCGTGTGTCGGATATCCACAGGCAGCAGCTTGCCACAGGTGGTGGGGTGGCTAGACATCCCCCCCCTCACCAGACTGGAGGGACTACTCCTATGTGTTGTGGCTCCAGCCCAACAGCAACAGCAGCAGCATACATGTGTAATGATGGAGGCTGGAGCCACCCAGCAGCAGAACACGGAGTGTGCAGGTAACATGCCATGTGTATAGTTGACCGTTCTGTACACTGTTAGTTTATGCATGTGTGAGGTGTGTCCTCGGTTTGTAGCTGTAATCTTGGTAATTATTGTGCAAGAGTGATATTCTCAATATCAGCAGTAGACCTGTGGAAGCTAACTGTTGCACTACTGAACTGTATCATACTCACAGTATCAATGGCAAAGTTGTGCCCACTGACAATAAATGTCTCATTTCTGCAGGTCCCTCTGGTGTAACAGCAAGGCAGCCTATCCATGCTGGTGAGTGTGTAATAACAATACCTTCAATACTCTTGATACTAATAGTAATAATAGGCTGAAGCAGTAGTGCTATGTGTTTCTTTGCAGGTGTGTTTGTGTCTGTGTGTTGATATCTCATATACTGAGGAGTGTACATGTGTGCATGTGTGCATGTGTGCATGTGCCCTGTGTGCATGTGTGCATGTGCCCTGTGTGCATGTGTGCATGTGCCCTGTGTGCATGTGTATATGTGTGCATGTGCCCTGTGTGCATGTGTGCATGTGTGCATGTGCCCTGTGTGCATGTGTGCATGTGTGCATGTGCCCTGTGTGCATGTGTGCATGTGTGTATCAGTGATGACATTGTGTACACATTGTAAATTGTGTTTCCTGTCTTACTCCCACAGGTTCTGGTGCTGCTCTGGTGTTGTGCAGCAGGGAACCTGAATCAGCTGCTGTGGATAGTGATAATGATGATACCTGTGTAATGGCACAGGGAGGTGTGCCAGGGTCCGTCATTGGTCAGCCAATTGACAGTACACAGCTGTCGACCCCATCAGTGCGCACAGTCATCCTGCCAATACATCATTTGTCACCAATGTCCCTAGGTGATGGACATGATACAGTGGGCATAGACCAGGGTAATGTGGTATCGGTGGCAGATGCATCCCCACACAGCAGCCATGGCCAGGGTCCTGACATGGTACCACACAGGCAGACGTTCAGGGGTTCTCGTGGGAGCATCCATGGGCGTACCGCCCCTGTCAGACATGCCCACAGAGGTCTTTCAACCTCAGCTATGTTTTGGGCTGTAATGCAGGCACAGTCACGTATGTAACGGTACATCAGACAGGGTCTGAGGGAGCTGAGAGCATATCGCACAGCTATGAATGACAGTACGTGTGATGTTGTGGCTGCCATCCGTAACTTCACCGAGGTCATTGACAAATGCTGGGGGGACACATTAGATCTGTTCCACAACTACATGTCCATGAGCCAGGGCAATGGTGGACAGTTGAGGCATCAACGTGGCCGTATGCCAGCAACAGCAGCAGCTGGCAGCCGTCGCGGATGACAACAGGCCCGCGGCCACTCCCATAGTGCCACCAGCAGCCCCAGCAATGCTGGGTCTGTGCTGTCATCAGACCGCCCCAGGAGACCATGTGCACGTGGCTCTGGACAGTCCCAACAGAGACCTGTCTCCAGTCACCAACCACCTGCTTCTGATGACAGTACCCAGTCTGGTTTAGTACCTGATATGGTCCGTAGCACCCTTGCCAGGCACAGGTACCGTGTCCATGGCCACAGACAGTGATCTGTATGACCTGGCAGGTACAGTCTGTGGCTGTAAACAAACACCTGTATATGGCAGCCATGAGGTGGGACTGTGTGCATGCATACACACATGCAAATTGATAACATCTGGGGCTATCGCATACATGCACACACTGCATCAACATTGCCCCATTTTGTACTGCTGTCCCTCACCAACACACACACACAGACATGTCAATTGGTTGTATCAGTGGCAGACTCAGGCATACCAAGTACACACCCTGTGCATATGATGAAACTGTGCCACCTCCTGCAATCTGTAACATCGGTGCAGGAACAGGTTAACATGGTGCTGATGCACAGGGTGACTACATAAAAGTGTTGTAATAGTATAATGTTGACAACAGTACAGTGTAATGATATCATTGTGGGTATATCCCAGCATGCCTGATGCTGTTACAGTATGAATGTCATTGTATTGTTTTGTACACCCATAGTAATTACCATAGTGTACTGTCTGCACATCTTTGCATACTGGTGGTGAGGCTGTCAAGAGATGGCCACCTACATAGGTAGCACAGAGGATACGAAAATGTACATATTGATACTCAATGATGGTCATGTCAACTGCGAGTTGCATGCTGTCCACACTCGACTCTGCAATGAGGATGTTGATATCTGTGCAGTAATACACAACAGGTTCAAGACTCACAAGAGCACACTAGCACTACAAAGTCACACCTCATACCATGCATGACAGCCCCAAAACACAGAACTAACTATGACAGGAGGGAGAGTCTCCATACATGTCAAGGATACTGTGGTGCCAGGACAGGTAGCATACATCATACTAAGTCTGGAACTGCTGAGTGAGGGCTCAGTGTCTGTTATTTGAAATGTGTATTATTACAGGTATGAGCACTTGGGTATCAGGCCAGTTATTCAACATTACGAAGGTATATGGTCTATACACTTGTGGGGGTGGGGCTGGACCCAGCCCGTCTGACCTGTGAATGTCTGGGTACAGGCATATAGTGCCTGCATATATGCACTGTTACCTACTGGAAGTCGTACACCTTGTTTGTTGTAACATAGTCTACATACAGGCCTGCTGACTGTAGCTTTGTTTGTATGCATGTTTGCTTGTTATGTCCCTGAAACACTGATTCCACCTGCAGTGCAGATTTACAGTGCCTTTGTGGATCCCTAGTGACATCTGTATTGCTTACTGTACTGATGTCCATGTCTCACTTGACAGAAAGTCACTGTTTGTCCTGTTTGCATGTAGGTTGCCTGTAACACATTGCATATGGCTTACCTCACATTCATATATGCCAGCACTAACAAATCAGGAGCACTACACCCTCACATACTCACCTTGAGTACCTTGTTCCCCATTGGCCCTATGTGTTGTTAATTAGTATGGGATTCACAATGCTATGGTAGCATGTGCAAAGGTCACCTGTCAATCTACTCTCTGGTCCAGTTGGTGAATCTGTGAGTCATGTGGCAATGTTACACAGCTGCCTCATGTACACAGACAACCCTCTCCCCTTCCCATACACTTACAACACATGTGAGAGATGCAACCACATAGCCAAACTGGGGCTAAGCTCTCTTAACTCAGTACTGGCATACCCTGTCAGGTGAAGTGGGATACTACAGTGAATACAGTACCAGTCTCACATAGACCTGCCACGACCACAATCCAAACACAGAAACACACAGGTACATTCTTGGACTCTCAGAATAGCATCCTGCCTGAGCAGCTGACACCTGCAAAGCAGACACACAAGCAAACGTTAAGCCAGAGCAGAGCATGTGCAACACATAGCTCACAAAGCCTGTGTGCCAAACAGTCACAGGCCAAATGGCTTGACAACACACCTGCTACAGTTGTAATAGGTACCTCTATCGTCAGGTACACTGAGGTCCTGCTCACCAGGCTGAACAAGGTGAAGGTCATGCTGAGATGCCCATCGGGCACTATGATCCACCACATAACACAAGCATACAGGTCACTCCAAGGCATGTAGAAATATGACTCAGTCATTGTCTGTGCCAGTGTGTATGACCTGTGATGCACCTCCCTGGACTACATGTTAGGGGACATAGAGGGGCTCTCTGAGCTTGTGGCACAGGCTAGTATGACCCTGACCTTGAGTAGCATCTTACCCTCACCAAGAATGCTGCCACAATATGTAGACAGGATGATCAGTTTCTACAATTACCATATGTTTCTGTGACATTCAAAGGGGATCCAATGCCTGTCAGCGTGGGATTACATGCTGGACAAGCCACATTGCTTTGCTAGGGACAGCTTGCACCTGTCACCCATGGGCCGTTGTATATTGGCAGAGGCTCTTGCTACACACATAGTGCCTTTGTATGCAATGCTGACATTACATAGCCACCTACACAGGTATCACACGGGATAGGACACTAATAGTAATGCTACTCAACAGCAGCAGTGTAAACCTCAAGATGCATGCAGTGGAAACTGTCCTTAGCATGGGATACAGCAATATCCGTGCAGTAACAGACTCCTGGTACAAGGCTCCCAGGTGCACACCATCACTGCCAGGTCATACCTCATATCATGCTTGTCATCTCCTACACATGCACCAAACCAGAACAGGGGGGATGTATCCAAAGGCACCTCAGATACACACACCCCCAGGTTGGTGGCACAGCACAAAGCATCAGAGCCTATCCTTGTGCAACTAACAGTGGGTTAGACTGCCTTCAGGTTCATAGCCTGGCACACACCACCCTCCCATACCCAGGAAACCGACTTGGCCTTCCTGACAACACTGGGAATATGACGGTCTCTACAAACACCATTATATGGGTGGACTGCAACTACCCAAACATAGAGTGTGAGCATTACTCTAGCTCCAAGACCCTAGCTGAAGGGTTCCTAGCATTCATTCCCTGCATTGCTATGGAACAACTTGTTACCACTCCCACAAGAGGTGAAAACATGCTGCACCTGTTCATCACCAACATGTGGACAATATGCTCCAGACCAGTCGTGTATCCCTCGCTGGTGGGATGACACCATCTACAACTCACACTATATATTCACATACCACATGCAGCCCCTGCACAGAACACCACAGTCATACAGTTGTCTAATGCATATTCCATGTATTCACATGAGGCAGGCTTCGGACATGGGAACTATTGAAGTTCACAGGTACATATGTGTAGGTGGCACACACATACATCATGTGTGCATTGACATTACTGATATAATGTATGTCATGCAATATTGGGAACAACACCCCACACACATGGACAAACTGTGTGACAAAAACACACATGGCGTTTGTAGGATACAAACCCCTACCTAACTATGTTATGACACTTGTGAGAGACGCAGTAGCAGAGCGCACTTTTTGCATTACTGGGAGGCTTGCTTTCTCCTGCTGTACTTATAGGGTGCTGACATCATCAGTGTTTAGACAGTGGAATATGCAGCATGTGTTGTGTTGTACTAGTTGCCAAAAGGGACATTTTTCTTACACATAGAATTGCACACACTACTCCCCCCCACACAGTCACGCACACACTGAGCACTTGCAGGATTCAAACCCCTACCTAACTATGTTATGACACTTGTGAGAGATGCAGTAACAGAGCACGCTATTTGCATTACTGGGAGGCTTGTTTTCTCCTGCTGTACTTATAGGGTGCTGACATCATCAGTGTTTAGACAGTGGAATATGCAGCATGTGTTGTGTTGTACTAGTTGCCAAAAGGGACATTTCTCTTACACATAGAATTACACACACACACTACTCCCCCCCACACAGTCACACGCACACTGAACACTTACAGTATTCAAACCCCTACTTAACTATGTTATGACACTTGTGAGAGACGCAGTAGCAGAGCGTGCTATTTGCATTACCGGGAGGCTTGCTTTCTCCTGCTGTACTTATAGGGTGCTGACATCATCAGTGTTTAGACAGTGGAATATGCAGCATGTGTTGTGTTATACTAGTTGCCAAAAGGGACACTTCTCTTACACATGGAATTGCACACACACTACCCCCCCCCCACAGTTACACATACACACACTGAGCACTTGCAGGATTCAACCCCCTACCTAACTATATTATGGCACTTGTGGGAGACACAGTAGCTGAGCATGCTATTCAAATTACTGGGTACCATTTGTACTCCTGACATATGTATAGTGTGCTGACATCATTATGTATGAAGAGGTATGTACATCTGTTACTATCCATCAGTACAGGAGAGAGCATATCTATGCATTAACTTTGCACAGGCACAGTGGCCTACTGTACTGCGGAGGCAGATGCCAAATACACTGTGGATAGCCTTCTGTATTCCCTAGGGACAACAGCCTAGTATTGCACTCTACGGCCATATGTTTACCTGTCAGATGCAAGTATCTGTTGCTCATATACTGTTTGTGGGTCTTTATTGCCATAGCTTTCCCTATCTCTATGAACAACTTGTGTACTGTGGAAGATGTTTGCATATGAGAGGGATCCAGTACTTTTCTTATGTCTATGTTGCAATTTCACTGTGTGCACTGGGCCGATTTCTATATTGTGGGAGGTTCCTGTGTTAACACATACAAATGCCAGATATGTGTGTGCAACTGCTGAACTGTGACATGGCCTAAGTGTGTGAGCATGCCCAGTTCACAGTTTCTATGGCTTCTTGACTGACACGTCTCATTTATCTAAGTGTGCGAGCATGCCCAGTGTGAACTTTCCTTATGTTGGGCTCTGTGGTCCACCACATTTGTGTTTGTGTGTGGACGTCATCTATATTTCACATGTACAGTTGAGTGTTGGATGTCAGGTTGTGTTCTTACTGCCCAACTGCTTTGTGTCTGAACCTAACAGTCATTATGCTGTGCCTGCAGGGTTGCCATGGGATAGTTTGCATACAGTTGTCAACATCCTTTCCTACTGACCAAATAGTGTATTGTCGTATAGTGTACTGGTTCAGTACTTTCACTGTGGTGGACAGTATCATCGGTTTCAGTCCTATCACTGCTTGTAATATTTATAGTGAGCACACCAGACTGGTTGAGGGCCAGTTGTGCAGATATGACCATGTTGCATTTTGTTCAGATATGGACAGCATAGTACATGATTGTCCGACATTGTTAATGTATTCCACAACTTGTGTGGACAGTGACAAACAATGGCCATGTGCCCTAGTCCATTTGTAATGCTAGTCAGAGAGTGTTTGTCCTTCAACACACATTTACTGGTGTTTGCCATGACATATGTCAAGGTTAGTGTGCTGTGCCTCTGTCTACCCGTGACATACAGGTGATATCCAGGGTACACCTACTATCTCCCATCCAGTCATCGTGATTCCTCTGGATGACAGTCAATGAGGGACTCCCTGGATAACCTGTACTGGGAGTTTAGTCGTGAGTGGAGTGAGCTTCTGGGTTATGGACCAATTGGTACAGCATGTCCTGTTTATGTCTGTGCTGGGGTTCAGGCCTGTCAGCTGCATAGGTCACCAGCATTCAGATTTTACATGGTGCCAAATATCCATTGATACCAGCTTGGTCATGGCTTTATACATCAGGCACAGTTCACCTCCAGCCAGGCGGTATGGCACTGTGTGGAGCTGCAGTTTGTTTAATCAGGAGACACGTGGCATCTGTTACAGCTCTGTGATCCTCCTGGTGGGGTATTTGTGGGGTCTTTCCAGTTGATGCAGGTGTCTGCTAAGGTACATCCCTCAAGGGCCGTTGTACGCAATTGTGAGGCTGCTGATGGATGACTGGAGAGGCACATTGACCTACCCTGACCTAGTTGTGCTTACCTTCATGATTAGGTGGGTATATGGTATGTTTCTGTAACCACTACAGACACATGGTTGTCACATGCAGGCTATCTATCACCTTGTGTCCCCAGGTCTCTTATTGCTCCTGATGTACTTACTGGGTTAACACCTATGTGGTAATTTCTGGCCATATACTGTGTTTCCACAGGGGATGACTATACACTATTCTGCATTTAGCTTGTTGACATGGCTGTGGCACCACTTGTCTGTTTCTATGTGTGCCTTTTGTAGGTTGCTTGTGTCAGCTGGAGGGTCCGATATGGTGGGCAGTTTGTAGTCTTCTGCGAACCTGTTCAGACAGAGTCCTTCCATGTTGGCCTGTACCTATGTGACATATATAGCATACAAGAGAGGTCCCAGGTCCATGCCTATTGGGATGCCAGTTGCACCTGGTTTGCAGTCTGACATGGCTGCAGCATGTCTGACCAGGTCAGTTCTGTCCTTGAGTTGGTTTGCAACCCATCTACTTGGATAGGGGTTTATAGTTAGACTGGTGAGCTTATCTGTACTGACCAACTAGGGTATTGTATGGAAGGGTTTAGCAAGGTCCAGATAGGCTGTGTGATCCACATTCCCCACATCAATGGCCTTGGTGCGCATTTCACATGAGTCAGACATGTGTAAGGGGCAGGATCTGCCCTATGACAGCCACACTGGGTAGGGTCCAATGTCTGTAGGTACCCAATCTCGTTATTCCTGGGATCTATGATCATCCTCTCCATTACTTTGCCAACCTAGATAGTCAGGGTTGAGGGGTGATAGTTTGCAGTATCCATTCAGGCACCACCTTTGTGGTGAGGGACCACTGTTGCTGTACACTGCTCTTTGGGTACATATCCTGTGGTAAGACTGATAGTGCGCAGTAGTGCTATTGGGTGTTCCATTCTTCTTACAGTACTTGTTGGACACAACCCAGGACACCATCTGGTACCATTGATGCTGTGTGGTGTGCTTTGTAGATGCTGGCTGTTACCTCAGCATCTGCAATGTCAGGGGGCCAGCACTCTGCTGGGATATATATTTGGCAGTAAGGTGCTGGTGGGGAGTTTGCAAAGAATCTGTTAGGTTGGATGTTGGCAATGTGTGCAGGTTTGGTGTATTGTTTGTGATATTTGAGTACTGCAGATCATATCTGTGGATTATCACCATGGTTCCTACCATCAGGTAGGACAGCTGTGTGATAATCCTTTGTGTCCTGCACAATTTGTATTGTCATAGGTTCATAGGTTCATACTAGGCTATCTGCCCTGGCCATGTTTGAGCATGGACAGACTGTGTGTGTTTTGACACCCCTTGCAATGTGCATATTATGCCCATTTAGGGTTTACTTTACTAGATGTGACACAGGGATGGCCCCCAGTGTACACCTACTATCTCCCATGCACTTCACCAGATTTCTCTTGTTGAGTATGAGTGTGGAGCTCAGCCTATCATGGACTGGGATTCTGTTCCAGAGTGTAAGGAGCCTCTGGGTTATGGATCTGTCCCTCCAGCACATCCTATGTATCTATGTGTGGAGGTTCCAATATCTCACTGTGGTGTCTCTGCTGGATTTGGGGTTTCTGCAGTGGCGCATGTCCATTCATTCTGGATTGGACATGGCCTTGTATATCAGGCATACATCGCCTCTGACTGGGCAGTATGCTTGTGAATTGGGCTGTGGTTTCTTCAGCCAGGCTGCAGATGTCAAATGTTTGGACCCTTTATCCTGCTGGTGAGGTACATTTGGGGTCTTTCTAACTGCTGCAGGTGTAAGGTAAGGTACATCCAAACTGGGGCATTGTTGTCATGTATGGGCCTGATAAGGGAAGAGTATGAGGGCACAGTGACCTCTCTTGAACTACATGTGCATCCTTTCATATTAAGGTGGGCAATATAGCAGGTCTTCCTGGCTACCTTGGCAATGTGAGTGTCACATGACTGGTTACCGTCCACTTGTGTCCCTAGGTCCCTGATTGCTTCTTCCATACATAACGGATTGCCACCTATGTCATACTTTGTGTGTGCCTTGTTTGGTATTTGTTGAGACATTCATACTCTGCAGTGTCTTCAGGAAGGCTGGGGTTCCTGGGTTTGTGAGTGTGGTCTGTAGCAGGCTGCAAACAGGGACACAGTTTGAGCCACTGTTACTTGCCCGTGGATAGTCCATGCTGCTTCTTGCTGTGGTACCAACCTGGGGGTGTGGTTATCCTTGACAATTACTGATAGCCACACTCCTATTGTAGTGTGTTCCATGTTTTGGAGATGTAGAGCATGGTATGAGGCATAACCTGGTAGTATTAGGGTGCTCTTCTGGGCCTTGATCCAGGTTTCTGTTACAGAACAGATATTACCATTCTCCATGCTGTGGTGGGTTTGGTCTGCATGCACCTTGCAGGTTAGACTTCTGGCATTGTGTAGCATTACGTCCAGGTTGTTATCCCTTGTGCTACCTATGGTGGTGGGTTTGTGTTTCCAGCCTTACCTATTCAAGGCACAGTGGGGGTGACAACAGCCTTTGCCAGTATCCACGCAGCCAGGTGTGCTGGGTGCGTGCCATCCCTAGCAGGTGGGGTATCATGTCTTGCTCAGCATGTCATCCCAGGCTGTCAGCCATTTGTTCCCCCTTGCTAACAGCAATACTTCAGCCAATTATTGTACTTGATCTTGTTTTTCTTCATAGTATGGCATCATGCTTGGTGAGGGTGAGATGTTAGGCAGGGTCTTTATGTTTGCATATACTAGATGGTGTTACATTGCTTAACACATGGCAATCATGCCTCAGGTGGTGCTGCAGGGCTGCCTCTGTTGGATGCACATACTACACTCCCTGTACATGTTTGAGAGCAGGTTGTGTCATGTTAGGCGTCCCTGTTACTATATGAGTGAGTCAGAGAGGGGTATCATTCCCAGGGTTCCTACTGAGCCAGTGTATGTGCTATGCGTTGCCTCTTTGTCAAGGCCAGGGAATACTGGGCATGCCTCATTCTGCCTACTGGGGCAGGCTCAGGTTGTTCCTCCTCTGAGTCACGCTCTGCCTGTGATGGCCTTGGCAATGGTGGGGGGCTGTTTGTCCCGGCCCTATGCTGGTCCTGCTGCAGCTGTTTTCACAGAATCATATTATGTAGCATAGCACATTTCATGACAATTTGGGTACATGTAGTTGGTGAGTACTGCAAGGCTCCACCAGATGTGTCCAGGCACCGTAACCATGACTTAAGCAGCCCAAACACACGCTCTATTACATTTCGTGTTTGTGCGTGTGCCTCATTATGGCGTTCTTGTTCAGGTGTGTGTGCGTTTCTGATGGGTGTCATCAGCCACGGCTCCAGTGCATATCCAGCATCCCCCACTAGGTGACCATGTGGGATGTCCCCATTGGCAAATGTCTGGTACAGCTGTGTCAAATGCCAGATATGGGAATCATGGTAGCTCCCAGGTCAGCCAGCACACACATTCATTATTATGCCCTGGGCATCACACATGACCTGGCAGTTGATGGAGGGGAAGCCCTTGTGGTTAATGTAGGCCCTACTCCGCTCACCGGCTGGTGCTTTGATGCATATGTGCATGCAGTCTATTGCACCCACTACCTCAGGGTATTCCGCTATTTGATGGAAGAGATGCATATTGCTGGCCAATACCTCACGGGAATTGGGGAAATATACATGCTCACCGACATGTGCTGACATGGCATCCAGGAACTGATGCAGTACCCTGGAGGTTGATGCCTGTGATAGCCCCATCATATCACCAGTTAGTCTCTGGAAGGTACCTGTTGCTAGTATTCTTAGGCCAACACATACCTTGGTTTCCACTGGGATGGGTTCCCCGCTGTTGGTTCTGTGTGTGAGGCATGGCCTGCACAGCTCAACAATTTGCTGCAGGAGGTCTCTGTCCACTCTATAGTGCTCCACTATCTCCAGCTCATGTAACCCCTGGTAGGTGACCCTGGGCCTGTACACTCTTCTCCGTCTCCTCACTGTGGGTTGTCTGGCAGCATTTGCATTGTCACCACCCTCAGCAAGTCTCCTATGTCTTCTTATAACAGCTATGGCAGCCCCTAGCATGTTTGGTCTGAGTGCAGCTTTTTCAGTTTTCACTTCTACTAGCTTACTCCTGTCTTGCGGTGTCTCTTGAGAGAAACATACTGCAATGCTGTTTGCAGTGTTTTAAATGCTGGGCTGGGCTAGTATTCTGCCTGTGTAATTGCCTGCTTCTAATTGTTTTCACCTGCAAGCTCTAACAGTATTCCCTGCTAGCTTCCTACTATTTCTTCTGCTTCCTTTTTCCGCTGTGTTTCCTCAGGGGGGAGCAGCGCGCATACCAGCAGAAACACGTTCACAGTGGCTACCACGCACGCACACATGTGTACACCGACTAGAATATGCTTATTCGGCTTAAAACGCATGCACACCAGCGCAAACAGGTTTATATATCTTCACACAGGCTCCTACATGCTTACTCTGCCTTACACATGTGCACTCTGTCTTACTCGCGCCTCCCAGCGCACACACGTGCACATGCACGCACAGCAAGAAACTTTGGTGTTGGCCACAGTGTACACCTTCCATTTCTTGACTTTCCCATGCTTATCTGTTGACACTCCTCTTTCTATGCTGTGTGATTGACATCTTTCACATACCACTTTGCTCCAATGAGCTTGATTTCTTCCTGACATTCCCCCCTGTGATGACACCTATCTCCTACTCTGTTACTCCCCTTTATCTAACTCTTACACTACACGGAATGTGCTCATTTGCTATGTGACAGTGTGATTCACTATCCTACCACTCATTTACATAGGATTGCCTACTAATGCTTAGTTACGTGTCTTACACTCAGCTTCCCCCCTTAGCAACCACTAAACGGTGGCCATGTTGTTTTTGGTCTGCTAGTCCCTGCATTGCAAATCCATGCATTGCATAAAACCCACATTTGTGGGTTTCAAACTTTTATTTTTATGTCTTATTCAGCGCAGCCCGTTTGCGCCGATCGCCGAAAAAAAAAATTTATTTCATGTTTGCATCAGGTTACCGTGCCAATGGCCACATATTTGGCCATTGGCATGCTGCCTGCTACATATGCACACTTTATTTGGAGCTGTCATGGCTCCATTGTGTTATTTGCAGTAACGTACTCAGTTGTCAACTGAGTACATTTCTGCACCTAACACGACTCTTACACGGGCTGGTTTCAGCTTTGTGGATCGCTAATCTACCTCATTTGCATGCCTTTCAGCTGCAAGTAAGGTAATTAGCATATCCACGCCCTGCCCGTGTAAGAGACGTTTTAGCTGGTCTCTTACACGGGATTTCAGGCTGTTCCTGGATCGCGATGGCTGCATGGAGTCTTACACAACTCTTAGACTCCGTGCAAGCCATCGTGAATCCTGCCCATCATCTTACAAAAGAATTCCAGACTCCTGTTCTTGCCCATGCAAATTTTCTTGTTATACTTTTTACTACTGTTAACTTTTTTCACACTTTCCTTACAATTATGGATGCTATTTCAAAGATGTTTATGTTTCTTTTTAACTTGCTTCTATTTGTGAGTGCCTTCTTCACCTGGGTCATGCCTGAAAAGAGTCTGTAGACCAGTGTATGTACCCAGTTAACAAACATTATAAATAAATTAATTAGGTTCATAGGTTCATAGGTTCATACTAGGCTATCTTCTCTAGGGCATTTATAAGCCTAGCCAGAGTGTGTTTGGCTTTCTCCACCCATTTTAAATTAATTTTGCTATGCCCTTTTTCGAGGTTAGTATACTGTGCCTCTGTCTAACAGTGACACAGAAGTGATACTGGGGGTAAACCTACGATCCCCCATCCACTCATCAAGATTCCTCTTGAAGAGAGTCAATGAGGGACTCTGCCTAACCTGGACTGGGATTTTATTCCAGAGTGAAGGGAGCCTCTGGGTTATGAATCTGTCCCTCCAGCATGTCCTATTTATTTCAGTGCTGAGGATCAAGTCTCTCGATCGCGTAGCTCGATGGGATTTGGATTTTTTGAGGTGCAGCATGTCCATTAATTCTGGGTTGGACATGGCTTTATACGTCAGGCACAGATTGCCTCTGAGCAGGCGGTATGCCACTGAGTAGAGCTGGAGTTTCTTTAACCGGGCAGCATATGGCATCTGTTTGAGCCCTTTGATCCTCTTGGTGAGGTACTTTTGGGGTCTTTCCAGTTGCTGCAGGTGTCTGGTAAGGTACATGCCAAAAGGGGCATTGTACTCAATTATGGGCCTGATGAGGGATGAGTAAAGAGGCACGATGACCTCCCCTGATCTAGATGTGAATACCTTCATGATTAGGTGGGCTATATAAAATGTTTTTCTAACCACTTTGGCCATGTGGTTGTCAAATGAGAGAATGCTATCAACTTGGGTCCCCAGGTCCCTAATTACTTCTTCCGTACTTAATGGATTACCACTTATGTGGTAATTTGTGGGCACTTTGTTTTTGCCAAAGGGGATGAGTATACACTTTTTGGCGTTTAGCTTGAGGCCATGGCTCTGGCACCAGTTGTCTGTTTCTATGAGGCCCTTTTGGAGGATGCTTGTGTCGGCTGGAGAGTCGATTATGGCACCCAGTTTGCAGTCATCTGTGAACTTGGTCAGCCATTGTCCTTCTGTGTTGGCCTGTACCTCTGAGAAATACATACCGAACAAGAGAGGTCCCAGGACTGAGCCTTTTGGGACACCACTTGTAACTGGTTTGGAGTCTGACATGGCTCCAGCAATTCTAACCATGTGGGTTTTGTCCTTGAGCCAGTTTGCAACCCATCTAGTGATATAGGGGTTTATATTTAAGCTGGTGAGCTTATCTATAATGCCCGAATGGGGTATTGTATTGAAGGCTTTTGCGAGGTCCAGGTAGACTGTGTGGACCACCTTCCCCTCGTCAATGGCCTTGGTGACTGTTTCAAAGAAATCAACCAGGTTTAAGAGGCAGGATCTGCCCTTAACAAAGCCGAACTGGGTAGGATCCAATGTCTGTAGGTCCCCAATATCTTTATTTATAAGGTCCATGATGATCCTTTCCATAGCTTTGCAGACCAAGCTAGTCAGGCTTATTGGGCGATAGTTTCTAGGATCTGTTGAGGCACCACCTTTGTGGAGAGGGACCACCGTTGCTGTACGCCACTCTTTGGGTACATATCCTGTAGTAAGGCTGAGACTGAACAGTAGTTTTATGTTTGGGTTTAGCTCTTCTTGGAGTTCATGTAGGACGCAGCCCAGGACACCGTCTGGTCCCATTGATGTTGTGTTTTTTGCTTTGGAGAGGGCGGCTCTTACCTGAGCATCTAAGATGTCGGGGGGACAGCACTCTGCTGGGATAGATATTTGCCCTTTTGGTGGGGAGGGGGGGAGTTTGCGCTGAACCTGTCAGCTAGGATGTTGGCAATGTCTGTGGGTTCGGTGTATTTTTTGTCATTTTGGACTAATTCTGAGCATATCTGGGAATTCCCACCCAGGTTCCTAACACAACTAAAGAAAACCTTGTCATTATCCTTAGTGTCCTGTGCAATTTTTCTCTCAAAGCTGGCCTTAGACAATTTTATAAGTGCCCGTAGTTTTTTGCTAATACTGATCAGAGATGCCTTCCCTTTTTGGGATTTTGCTCTATCATGTAGTAGCTTCCTCCTTCTATTGTATAGTTTGTTTATGGCTGGGGTCCACCAGACAGGACGTCTGCCTTTGATGGATTGGGTCTTGGTTTTATTTGGGATTGCATGATCCATGCATTCCTGAAGGTGTTCATAGAATGCGTTTATAAAGGATTCTGCGGTCTGGGCCGTATTTTCCACAGGTCCGGGGGCTTTGATGGATTCCACCTCGGTTTTGAGGAGTGTGAAATTTGCTTTAGAGAAGTTTTTCACTGTGGGTTTCTGGGCAGGGGATGGGGTCGGGATGTGAATATCCAGTGAGATTAGTTTATGGTCTGATCTTACCAGTGAGGGATACACTTCTGGTCTGGAGCATAGAGTCCCCTTGATGGTGATGATCAGGTCCAGTATGTTTTTCCCTCTTGTGGGAGTGGTATCAAGTTGTTCCATAGCATCTGAGTTTATAAATTCTAGGAACATTTGGGCTAGGGTGTTGGAGCTAGAGTAATGCTCCCAGTCTATGTTTGGGTAGTTGAAGTTGCCCAATATAATGGTGTTTGGAGAGACCTTCATATTTTCCAGTGTTCTCAGGAAGGCAGAGTGGAGTTCCTGGGTTTGGGAGGGTGGTCTGTAGCAGGCTATAAACTGGAAGGCAGTTTTACCCACTGTTAGTTGCACATGGATAGTCTCTGATGCTTCGTGCTGTGCCACCAACCTGGAGGTGTGGGTATCTTTGACGAATATTGATACTCCCCATCCTTTTGTGGTCCAGTCCAAGTTTTGGCGCCAAAAAGCATGGTATGAGGTATAACCTGGTAGTGCTGGGGTGCTCTTGGGAGCCTTGAACCAGGTTTCTGTTACTGCACAGATATCAATGTTCTCCATGCTAAGGAGAGTTTTGAGTTCATGCATCTTGAGGTTTAGACTTCTGGTGTTGAGTAGCACTACTCTTAGTTTCTTATCCCTTGTGATATCTATGGAGGTGGGTTTGTCTTTTGAGCCTTGCCTAAAAAGGCACTATGGGGGGTAGCAAGACCCTTTGCCAATATCCGAAAGCCCAGGGGTGATAGGCACAAGCCGTCCCTAGCGAAGCATCGTGGCTTGTTGAACATGTCATCCCAGAATGACAGGCATTGGATCCCCTTTGAATGACACCAATACTTAAGCCAATTGTTGAAATTGATCATCTTGTCTTCATATTGTGGCATCATTCTTGGTGAGGGTAAGATGCTACTCAAGGTCAGGGTCATACCAGCCTGGGCTACATGCTCAGAGAGCTCCTCTATGTTTCTTTTCATGTAGTCCAAGGAGGTACATCTCAGGTCATTCACACCAGCATGGACAATGACTGAGTCATATTTGTACTTGCCTTGGAGTGACCTGAGTGCTTGTGTTATGTGGCGGATCCTAGCGCCCGACAGGCAGCTCACCGTGACTTTCTCCTTGTTCAGCCTGGTGAGCAGGACGTCAGTGTGCCTGTCGATAGAGTCACCTATTACAAGTGTATCAGGTGTGTTGTTTAGCCTTAAGGGCTGTGACTGGCTTTGTGAGCTATGTGTTGCACGTGTTTTGTTTTGGGTGTGCGGTTGCTTGGGTGTCTGCTTTGGAGGTCTCTGCTGTTTAGGCAGATTTTTATTTAGAACCTCCGAGTATGTTTTTGTGTGTTTATGTGTTTGGTTTGCTGTCGTGGTAGGTCTATGTGAGACTGGAATTGTAGTGAGTGTGGTTTCCTCTTCCTCCTGACTGGTTATGCCAGTAATGAGTTGAGAGAGCTTAGCCTCCAGTTTGTCTAATTGGTTGCATCTCTCACATGTGTTGGAATTTGTTGGGAGGAGGAGAGGGTTGTCTGTGTACATGAGGCAGTTGTAACATTGCCTCAAGATTCCCAGATTCACCAGCTGGACCGGAGAGGAGATTGACAACTGACCTTTGGACATGCTAGAATAGTATTGGGAATTCCTTTATAATTGAAAAAAAGGGCCAATGGGGAACAAGGTACTCAAGGGAGTTTGTGAGGGTGTAGTGCTTTTAATTTTTTAGTGCTGACTTATATAATTGCTTTAGTGAGCAAGTGCCAGGTAACTTAAATGCAATGTGCTACAGGTAACTTAAATGCAAAAACGACAAACAGTAACTTTCATTCAAGTGAAACAAGGAAATAAGTACAGTAAGCAATGCAGATATCACTAGGGATTCACAGAAGCGCTGAAAAGCCGTGTTTTAGGTGGAATTAGCATTTCAGGGAAATAACAAGCAAACAAACAACAAGCATACAAACAAAGCTAGATTCAGCAGGCCTGGATCTAGTCTATGCTACAGCAAACAAGGTGTACCAATTTCAGTAAGAAACAGTTCAAATATGCAGGCACTATAAGCCTTTAACCAGAAATTCCCAGCTCAGAAGGGCAGAGTCCAGCCTCTCCTCCCACAAGAGTGCAGACCACGAACCTTCTTAATGTAAAATAACTGGCCTGAAGCCCAAGTGCTTAAACCAGAACTAATACACTTTTAGAATAACAGACACTGAGCCCTCAATCAGCAGTTCCCAACTTAGAAGGATGTAAGCTACCTGTCCTGCCACCACAGTGCAGGCCACAAACATTCCTAATATAAAACAACTGGTCTGAAGCCCAAGTGCTTAATCCAAAAGACTTAGAATGATAGCTACACTTTAATCAAGTTACTACCAAGCAGTAATAAATGCAATTGAATACTTTAAAGAATGTCTGAATTAGTGCTCAAGTTATACAAACAAAGCTAGATTCAGCAGGCCTGGATCTAGTCTATGCTACAGCAAACAATGTGTACCAATTTCAGTAAGAAGCAGTTCAAATATGCAGGCACTATAAGCCTTTAACCAGAAATTCCCAGCTCAGAAGGGCAGAGTCCAGCCTCTCCTCCCACAAGAGTGCAGACCATGAACCCTCTTAATGTAAAATAACTGGCCTGGAGCCCAAGTGCTTAAACCAGAATTAATACACTTTTAGAATAACAGACACTGAGCCCTCAATCAGCAGTTCCCAACTTAGAAGGATGTAAGCTACCTGTCCTGCCACCACAGTGCAGGCCACAAACCTTCCTAATGTAAAACAACTGGTCTGAAGCCCAAGTGCTTAATCCAAAAGACTTAGAATGATAGCTACACTTTAATCAAGTTACTACCAAGCAGTAATAAATACAATTGAATAATTTAAAGAATGCCTGGATTAGTGCTCAAGTTATACAAACAAAGCTAGATTCAGCAGGCCTGGATCTAGTCTATGCTACAGCAAACAAGGTGTACCAGTTTCAGTAAGAAGCAGTTCAAATATGCAGGCACTATAAGCCTTTAACCAGAAATTCCCAGCTCAGAAGGGCAGAGTCCAGCCTCTCCTCCCACAAGAGTGCAGACCACGAACCCTCTTAATGTAAAATAACTGGCCTGAAGCCCAAATGCTTAAACCAGAATTAATACACTTTTAGAATAACAGACACTGAGCCCTCAATCAGCAGTTCCCAACTTAGAAGGATGTAAGCTACCTGTCCTGCCACTACAGTGCAGACCACAAACCTTCTTAATGTAAAACAACTGGTCTGAAGCCCAAGTGCTTAAACTAAAAGGCTTAGAATGAGTTACACCAAGCAGTAATAAATACAACTGAGTACTTTTAAGATGACGCAAAAGCAAAATAAAGTAGGAAGAAACACAAATACAGTAAAAGCAGATACATTTTTTTTTTTTTGAGTGAGCAAATGAGATGGGCCCAGGCAGGGTATCCAAGTGCAAATTTACAAGAGGGGCAGGCAGTTTCAAAGCCACCAAGACACCAAGACAAAAACAGGGAGGGTGGGTGGGGACCTACAGTCGCAACTTCCATCTAGATATTGCTCAATGCAACACAAACAAATTACTTTAAATTGTGTATTATTTGATAAAAGTGCAGATAAAAATCTACTTAGCTCCACTCATGCAGGTCTCAGTTGGCCAAAGCTCACAGTTTAAACAGAAAGCAATTAAATTAAATAAATAAAATATACTCTGGATGGGTTTTAAAACAAATGCTGTTCAAGCGGGTATTAAAATGCATATGGTACCTATCAATATACAGCACAGCATTTTTTGTGTGCTCTCTGTAAAATTTCCTCAGTAATAACACTCTCTGCCATGAAAAACCTTGCAAGGTTTATTGGGATCTGCTTTCTAACATACGGGTGATGGGACACATTTGACTTACCTGTTCTATCTACTTCCCTGTCTAGAGCAGAAAACCAAAAAACTGTGTTAGGTAAAACCTTGGTGCAAAAATAAATCCAAGTAAAAAAGTAAAAAATGCACCAAGATAACACACAGCGAAATGTTTAATCACAACAAAGTATAAGATGGTAAGCGCTTTCACAACCGAAGTTGCTTTATCAGACGCCACAGTAAAAAATGCACAGGTTTAAATAGATATCTAAAATACCAATTAATCAATAAATATCACACAATGATTAAATAACACTTAAAAACAATTAAGCCTCATGCTCAAACTAATAAAGACATTGGTTAAAATCATTGTACAAGAATAATTCAAACACCATACATAAGAAAGCACTTAAATAACTTATAAAATCGTAATAAAACATGGAAAAATGCAAACATTAATCAGCAAACGGTATATAGAATACCTGGAAACTGAAGGCTAGCTGAATACATAGACTAACTTTAGAAAAACTACTATAGCTAATCTTAATGCTTAAGATGCTTAGCCTTTAAAAAAGGAACCAAGGAAGTAGTAGCATTCAAACCAGGATACTTTTCAGCATTAAGTTTCAGAATCCACTTCTGTTCATGCCCCTCTGTAAGAATATCAATGTCACCACCGCTAGGGTTTTTATAAATATGTTGTAAAACAAAGAACTTAAAGGAATAAGAACGACTATTGGAAATAACATGATTAGCTAGAGCATTTGATGGCTTATTATTATTAATATCTCTCAAATGGTTTAAAATATGATCATTAAGCATTCTATTTGTTTTTCCTACATAGAAAGCAGGACATTGTACACAAAAACAATAATAGACCACGTCTGTAGATCTACAATCTGTGTATTGATTAGTATACAATGAAAAATGTCTAGTAGGATGTACATATTTATTCTTACTGTATATAGATTGACAAGCACTACAATTCCTGCATGGAAAAGTGCCATGCCAATTGGAACTAATAATAGTTCTACATAATTCACAATGACATAGATGTTGCTTAAGGGATTTGTTATTTTTAAAACTAAAAGTAGGGAAATATCCGACCTTGTCTATCGATCCAGGCACTTCTTGTAACAAATACCAATTCTTCTTAACTACATCTAAATATTGGTTGCTATTACTAGAAAACTGAAAGACCACCCTAAAATCATTACTAGTTCTTTTAGTATATCTTATATTGTCAACAGCATTACCAGCATTAAAATAGGGTTTACATCTAGTACTTCTTAGCTTCCAGGCATTAGAGATAGTCTGCTCAATGTCTGCAAGCGAGTACCCCCTATGCAAAAATTCTATTTTTAAGTTGGATAGGGCAGCTACTACATCTTCATCCCTACTATGTAATCACAGTGTTCTGAAAACCTGACCCTTGAGCACGTTCCTAGGAACGTGTCTGGGGTGCATACTAGATTTGTACAAAAGAGTATTTTTTCTAGTAGGTTTAAAATAGATATTACTGCAAAGACTATTTAAATCAGATTTACTAACCTGCACATCAAGGAAACTGATGTCAGTGTTGGAACTATGGTAATTAAACCTTAAAAAATCAGTGGTTGAATGCAAGTATTCCAGGAACTGGGCCAAAACAAAACCAGAGCCTCTCCACAGCATAAACACATCATCCACAAATCGGACGTACCAGAGTATCTGTCCAAAAAATGGATTATTACTAGACAACACATTTTGCTCTTCCCAGCTGACCAAAGCCAAGTTGACGTAGCTATTGGCACATGCAGTGCCCATGGCCACGCCAACTTTCTGCAAAAAGAATTGCTCCTGGGACATAACAATGTTGTTCTCTAGAATTATCTCTAAGAGACTACAAATCAACTGTATCTTAGTGTTGGTGAAACACTTATTCACAGAAAGAAAATCTCTAACGCTATCAACACCCCAGGTGTTAGGTATACTAGTGAATAAGGATTCAATGTCTAATGTAACAAGGACAAAATTCTCATTAACATCAATACTTTCCATTCTATAATAAAGCCTTTGTAAAAACATCTTTGTATCCTTCAAGATTGTATGACAATTTGCCAGCAAACCATGTAGACACCCCTCTACGTAAATAGAGAGAGGTTCAGTACACCACCCAGTGCCTGAGACAATGGGAGGCATGGGTGGAGATAGCAAATTTTTATGTATTTTTGGTAAGCCATATACCCTGGGAACAAGAGGTTTATACACATTAAAATACTTGAAAAGTGAATCATCTATTAAATTTGTGATTAATAAATCAAAAATTAAAAAATAAACTTTATCTATAATAGCGTTAACAGTAGGCTTGGAAATGCATTGATATGTATGAGTCTCAAGTAAAAGTTTCTCCATTTGTGTGACATATAAATCCTTGTCCATTAACACTATACCATCTCCTTTATCTGCCTGCTTAATGACTAATGAATGTAGATTTTTTAATTCTTGCAGGGCTCTATGTTCATCTACTGTCAAGTTATAAAATGACATATTAGTATCGGTTGAGGTATTCAATTCTCTGAAGGCAATTTCACATACATCTATAAATCGTTGGATGCCTACTGGTAAAGCTGGAACAAAGGTGCTAGGTTTTCTGTATATATCATGTCCTATATAACTTTTGCTGACTAATGTTTGTATTTTTCCATGTTTTATAACGATTTCATAAGTTATTTAAGTGCTTTCTTATGTATGGTGTTTGAATTATTCTTGTACAATGATTTTAAGCAATGTCTTTATTAGTTTGAGCACAAGGCTAAATTGTTTTTAAATGTTATTTAATCATTGTGTGATATTTATTGATTAATTGGTATTTTAGATATCTATTTAAACCTGTGCATTTTTTACTGTGGCGTCTGATGGAGCAACTTCGGTTGTGAAAGCGCTTACCATCTTGTGCATTGTTATGATTAAACGTTTTGCTGTGTGTTATCTTGGTGCATTTTTTACTTTTTTACTTCCCGGTCTAGTGGATACTTCTTTTAAAACCTAGCTTGGACAGTTTATTTCTGACTAGCAATGAAAGGTAGTTTTACAACTCATGCCTTCATTAAATGTCTCCAATCACAATGTTCTTCCTCTAGGAAGAAACAGAATTCCTTGCATATCCTGGATGGACTATTTATTTTCAGTCATACATATATTTCTTTACTAAAGGTAACTTAGGTAAATTCTGTGAAGCTTTAACAAAGTAAAGAATCAGCCCAGACTTTATAATATTCTGAAATATCATCTATTAAAATAATAATTACAGTTAAATTTGAGATAATATCAACATGCTAAGCCAGTTCCATGGCTTAATGCAATAAAGCCCTGACTTTAGTGCAGGTGACCTGAGTTTGATTAGTGCCTTGGGAGCTTCTGAAAACTAGTGGGGGTTGATGAGAGTGAGTGTACACTGTTGGCTTCTTCATTCTAGGAGAGGATACAGCACTGGATCATCACAGAGGGGACTCCTACTGCAGTTTGAGTCTGCTGAGTCTATGCTATTAACAGTACAGCCACAGTATGTAGGCAAAAGGAATTTGGCATATGGAGACAAACTTCAAACTGGGAAGCAATGATCACAGAACCTGGAGGAGCTGCTGAAGGGGAAGTGGTGCTCCTAGAATGATTACAATATTTAATGCTAGTGTCAGTGGTGCAAAAGATATCACACTTGCCTTTGGTGCAGAAAATTGAGGGTTCTATTCCCACATCAGGTAGATAAACTGGTGACACAGCAGTGCAGTGCAGTATAATGGGGACCTGAACTCCTAAGTGTATCATCCTTCAAATGACAGATTAAAACAAACCCCTATCTACCTGAGCTGGTGGTAGGTCAGGTGGATGTAAACAATCCCATGACACCTATCAAAAAGAGTAGGGAACCTTTGTCTATATACAAAAATAATTCTTATTTATAAAATATGTACAAATATATAGATATGCAAACATATTTACCCAATTCATAATTTCTTTTACAATATTACTAAATTTTCATTCCTATTAAACTCCCACTCCTTTTTATATAATCACTATCTGATTTTAATTAATATTATTACTAAAATCTATTTACCATCAAACATAATTTCATTTATTGTTTCATTCCATATAACCATGACATAAAATAACTTTTTATCGATTGTTTTGACATATTCCTTACCTCTAGTCTTATAATATCTATATTTAATCATATCTATGTTTATTTTATCCACTTCTTGAATATCTTCAAAAAAATATTTGCATAGTTTGCATAGTTTCCCCATTTTTTACTCTTTTACATTTCAAAAACACATGTCCTGTAGTTTCTTCTTCCTGACAATGTAAACATATTCTGTCACTTTTCTTTTTGTAGAGCATCTTTCCTTTTACTAATAATTTATCTATTACCAGTCTCCACAAACAATCTCGACATTCTACTTTCTGGTTATACCATTTGTTTTTAGGTTTATAGCTTTTATTTTTTCATCTGTTAGATTTTCTCATGATTTTACATAGTAATGTTTTATCATTGCATTCTTATACCATATTTTTCTATCTTTTTCTATATCATCAAATTTTACTTTCCACAAAGATATTTTTTTCTTGGTAACATTTTATTTATTCTTTTATACATTCTTTTTTCTCTTTTACTCTTTTTTTACTCTTTTTTTCCCCATACCTCAAAATTTTTCATACTTATATTTATACAATTCCTACAACTAATTTCTCATCTTTTTCAGTTATCCACTTTAATACTTTGTACAAATATAATGAAGCAATATATACCACTGAGTTAATTGACCTTAAAACTCCTTCTTCCTTATTTACATAGAAAACTCCTCATTTTACTATGTTTACTCTAGAGCCCTATATAAATGAAAATACATACATACATACATACATATATACATATGCATATATATGCGTTTCAAATACTGTTGGCAACATAAATAGACTTACTATATATATATATATATATATATATATATATATATATATATATATATATATATATATATACGATATGTTTCCCATCAGTACTAAATATATAAAATAAGCATTTTTATTGAATGATGATTTATATGTTCTACAGAAAAGAAAGGTTTGTTTTATTTCTTCTATTGTTTTTCCCATTGTATTCTACTTACATCTTTATCCCTAAATGTTATACTTACCACATAAATTTCATTCATTGTAAAATATATATACCCCTATCTTTACTACATCACCCAAACCCTTACTTTCTCTTGATTTAAAGCCATCCCTCTCACATCTAGACATACATTTGTGGAAAGTATTACTTATTTTATGCAATTTTCTGGGGATTATTATAATGTCATTTGCATATATTAACATAACTGTAATTCTTAACCCTTCAGGTGTTATATATCTCACCTACTTCATTTTGTAATTTATTTCACATGCTATCACATTCATAACTAATGGAGAGAGTATACAACCCATTAGATATCCCTGTCTTACACCACTCTTCTTATGTACTTCTCACCTTAACTAGCCACTTACAAGTATTTTACTTTGTTATTGCTATATGCTGACATCCATAATTTCCTAAGTTTTTTACTTATATTATATGTTTTCATTATTACCCATAAGATTTCATATCCAATTGTATCAAATGCCTTATTAAGGTCTCCTATCATGAGTTTCACTTCTTCTTTTGTATTCATATCATCCGCAATTTCTCTATCACTAGTAATTCTTGATAACCCTTCTTCTTTATAGTATACAGTATCTTCCACAATATTTTCCATTTTATTTTTAAATTTCGTTTGTATTATTTTCATAAAGCTCTTCTAATCATTACTATTCAATAGTATTGGTCTCCAGGTTTTTAATTCTCTTCTATCTTCCTACTTCCGCGTGAATTTAAATACTCAACTACATTATTTTTTATACAGAAAGTCATTTAACCATTCATTCAAAATCTTTAAAATAGTTTTTTATTTTCCAGTTCCTTAAATGTCTATACATTTCATACCCTATTCCATCTGGTCCTGCAGCTGAATCTATATTTGTTTGTCTTAATACTTTATCTATCTCCTTTTCCAATTCTTTATTATCTTTCCCTGTTAACTGTTTCACTTTCCTTGATTTTTTCACTACCTTTTTTATTTCTTTAAATCTTTCTTGTGCATATTGTACTACACTATTCATAATCTTTTCCTGAGTGCTTTCTATCCCCCCTTTTATCTTTTTATTTCTCTAATTGTACTACCATTTTCCTTTAATAATCTGCTTAACTCAATACTTCTCTTTTTCCCTGTAAAATATATATTTGCTTATATAACAATTCTTGCATTTTTCTTGATTTCTTATATATAATTCCTTTTCTTTGTCAAAGTACTTTCTGTCATTATGTTCTAAATCTTCAAAATCATAGTTATGGGTTCTGTCTCTACATTTCCTCACATCATATTAGCACTGTAGTTTTTTTACATTTTCCTTAAATATCATTCACCATTCACACCATTTTTATAAAATGTTCTGTTAGGAATATGAATTTTTCCAGAACTGCATTACTAAACTATTTCACTCTTCATTCCATTCTTACTTATTTATTCTTTTTATTTTATTTTTTTGCCTATTTTATATACCCCTTGTTTTCCTTTCTCTCTAGCCATAATGAAAGACAATCAGAAAATCCTGTTTCAACTGCCTCCCCTTCTCCTATAACTAAATCTTCTGATACTATGAAATAATCTATTTCAGTTCTATACATACCCCTACTTTAAGTCCATAGATTTTTGCCCCAAAGTGTTAACTTACCATAGTTTCTCTGTGTGTAATCTTTCTTCATTTGTTAAAAATCTTGTGTCTCTAATAAAATTGCATCAACATCACATGTATTGCACCACTCCAAAATCCCTATTCTTCTTACTATGTTCTTACTACTATTCATGTTTACAGAGACTACTCTAAAATTTGCATTTTCTCTTTTCCTTGGATTCATTGTTTCATAAGTTCATAATTAATTGCTAGGGTAGCATTCTTAATAGGCCATTCTAAGCCTCACCCATTTTCTTCCCAAAGGTGAGAATCCAACATTGTACCTTGTGTCTGAGTTTTACATCCTAACCATTATTCCAACTCCCAGTCATTCGTGGCACATATTCTTTTTTATCCATTTTATTTCTTTCTTCTTTTGTACTTATCCCTTTAAATTTTCTTTTTCTGTCTTTTATCCTTTTACAAATAGAATTTTTTCTTTTACTATCTCACAATTTATGTCATTTTCATCACTTGTTTTAGAGCTCCCTTCTACGCCCTCTTTGTTAGCTTTTTCTCATCCAATTCCTCTTATATTTTAACCACTTTTAACATTTCTTCTCTCTGTTCATTGTTTTCTCTGCCTTTTTCTTTTTTCTTATTCTTATTTTAATTTTTGCAATCCATCCATAAATGTCCAGTGTTGTTACATTTATAACATTTTAATTCACATGTTGGCATCATGTCCCATTTCCCCATAAATACAGCATAATATTTCATCACAGTTATTTATCAAATGTCCTTCTTTTCCACAAAAACATATTTGGATTGTCCCTAGTATTTTATGATACCCCTATTCCCCTCCATATTTATCATGTTTGGTATATGTATATATTTTTTCTCTTTTTATTTTTAACACAATATTACAATCCTATCCACATGTCCATAAACCTATTTTATCATAAACAGAGTTTCATTTTCCTTTTGGAATGGTGATGGAAGAAAAATTCTTTATATGTGGTTTGGATACGGGTCATGGAGGATTTGGTGGCGGTATTTGGCTTGTACTCTTTCCCTGCATGTCTGGCCCCTGTCCCGACTGAAAGAAAGCTCCTTGGGCATCATTTCATTTGACGAGCTTATATATGAAGCAAGGAAGTTGGAACTGGTTGTTGAAATAAACTTTACTGCAAAGTACCAACAGTAAATTGAACTTTCTTTCTCTGCGGGATTTGACTCATAACAAGCTTTATCTACTGTACATCGTGGTTGCTAAAGAAAAGAAAGTTATAAAACTAAGTGATTTAGGTCAATGACTATTTGGGGCTCCAGCCTGGTAGGGGCACAGCTTCCGGACCATGGAGCATTTCATAATGTCTTTGAGCACCCTCGTATTTGTGAGGGTGCTGCTCTTCATGCAGTGGAGGTTACCAGTGCCCTGTATAGATGCAAAAGCCTAGAAGGACTGAATGCAATGCTGACTAGTCTTATACATTACAACCAGTGTCTTACCTGCTGTGGGCTGTGTTAACCTGGTTACCAAAAAACCAAAAACACGGATTGGTCTCTCTGCCTATCTTATCTATATATCTAACTAGCTAGCCTGACAAGAAAGTTCCCCATCACTGAGTTCTACAAGGAGTACCCACGAGAATTATAACCCTAAAGGTCCTCTCCTATCTCTTGGTATTCAGCCAAGCAAAGATTAAGCCTGCTACCTCCCAGGAAAATCCTTGCCACAGTGTATGTTTACCTATAAACTAAAGTAAACTGTTTTGTGTAGTCCTACAGCTCTGCCCTATCTGGTATGTTCATTTGCCGGTAGCTAGGTTGCTGTCTACATTACCAGGCTTCTAGTCCATACTCCACCCTTACTAGATGCCTTACTGACAGTTGTTCATATACATGATGAATTATCCAAAAGTTAAATTAAATGCAGAAACAAGCTCAGTTAGGCAGTTCCATCAGTCAGTAAAAGCTTACCTGCCATATACTACCCAACTGATAGTTTTTGAGCACAACTGCAGCCTCACTTTGTTCGCTGACTCCGCTCTCCTACCCTACCCCCAAATCTCACCCACCCCCACTGCACCTGAACTTATACTTCACACTAACCACTCCCACCTCTCAACTGCAAATCCCCTTCACACATACACACACCTACCAATTACACTCTAATTGTCTATACCCAATTCAACATCTCACATATAGTTACACACTTGCATTACTATGACATCATTACATTACACTTTACTACTTACCACATCCACAGCTCTTCTACTGCTGTTATACACCCTCACAGCATATAATACCTCCCTGCACTATATCACATACACTCCCAAACATACTTCCAACTTGCAAACACCTAGACACACATTTCTTCCTCTTGTAACTCCAGCCCTCCTCCACAAAACCATTACAGATTGTTATACCCTAAAAATTCTTCCACTACAACCTAAATCTCACCATACAAATAGATTCACCAAACTGCTATTTAAGCTCTCCAAACTCTATCACTACCTACACAAACAACTAACTCTAGCAGGAGACATACACCCCAACCCTGGTCCCACCCGCACTCAACCCACACCACACCTTTCCAACCATCCAACACTACCTCCTTCACACCAACCACACCTGTCTATCTTGTACCAAAGATCCAAAGCATCCCTTCTCCTGATCAACATTAATGTTAGAAGCATAGCCAAAACAACTCGCAATCGACGTGCTTTGCTATCCCACTACTCCCCAGATATAGTACCATTAACTGAAACCTAGATTAAACCCCACACTGACAGTAATGAGATCACACCCCCAGGCTACAACATCCTATGTAAAGACAGAACCAATAAAAAAGGAGGAGGCATAGCAATCTTATACAAAGAACACCTCTCACTACAGCTCCACAACTCCTCAGTCCCACACATAGATAATGCAGAGATAATTATAGCTAAATTAAACATTAACTCTAGCAAAACCCTCAACATTATAGGAGGTTACATACCACCTGGTAACAACACTTCTAGTGTTGAACACCTACTACACTGGTGCTCCAATTACCTCCCCCAAGAAACCATTATCATGGGAGACTTCAATACTGACTGGCTCCAATGCTCCTCACAAAGCTCAACTATTCACATGAACCTTTACAGGTTCATCCAAACCATCACAACTCCCACTAGAACTGACAAAGTCACCAAACGGATGTCCCTACTAGATTGGATTCTAGTAAACACACCCCACCTTGCATCTTACTCTGGATATCTCCCTGATAACCTAAGTGATCACAGTCCAACTTGCTTCCTTCGTGACCGTATCCACCCAGTACATCAAACCACCTACTGCACAATCAGGAATAAAAAACATTTTAATCCTGACAACTTCATCACTGCCCTACAAAACTGCCACTGGGAACACCTCAAACATCTAACCCTAGATGAAGCAGTACTATCCTTCAACAAGACCTTTCTTGATATTCTCAACACCTATGCCCCACCAAGACAAATTAGAGTCAAAGCCAACTACTCCCCCTGGTTAACCAAATAAACCAGACCCTACTGAAAGACAGAGATAAAGCCTGGTCACTATACCATAAAAACAAATCCAACACCACCAAACAAACCTTCCTACAACTTAGAAACAAAGTCAAGAAACAAGTGAAAATAGACAAAACCAATTATTACCGAAGTATCCAAAATAAGCACCAAAAATATCCACAAAAGTTCTGGGCTGCAGTTAAAAACCTATTACAACCAGGTAATATTGCTACTCCCACTCCAAAAACAACTTCCAGTACTGACAGCATAGCTACCCAATTCAACAACTTCTTCACTGAAACCATTCTAAACTTAGCCAACAAGCAAACTAACATAAATACTTCCCCAGAATCAAACAATGCCTCACCCTCACAAGATACCTCCACCCAATTTAAACTATACCCAGTATCCACCAGCTATATCAAAAAGCACCTGGAAAAACTAAAACCTACAACATTAGCCGCTGACAACCTTACAACTGACTATCTTAAAATCGCAGCAAATGCAGTCTCCTATCCTATAGCAGTACTCATTAACAGATCTTTAGCCGAATCACATGTACCCTCTATCTGGAAATTATCACACATAATACCCCTTCACAAAGGGGGAACATCTTACAAACTTACTAACTACCATCCCATTGCCATTCTCTATCCCCTATCCAAGATCCTAGAGAGAATAGTACACACAAAACTCATGAAATACCTCACCTCACATAACCTACTATCTAGTACCCAGCACGGCTTTCACCCAGCACATAGAATACAACTGCCCTACTAACCTTTACCAACAAAGTAAACAAACTTAGAAATAACTCCCTATTTGTATCAGCCTTATTTCTTGACCTATCAAAAACCTTTGATATGGTCAACCACAACAAACTCATTAAAATCCTTTCCTCCCTAAACATCAATATCACAACTCTTAACTGGTTCCAAAGCTACCTAGCAGATAGGCAACAAGCCGTTCAATGGCAACAAACTCTCTACCATACCCTCCCAGTCACAATCGGGGTCCCACAAGGCTTCATCCTTGGACCTCTCCTATTCTCACTTTTTACCAACCAACTACACACTGCTACCCCCAATGCCAGCCTAATTCAATATGCTGATGATTCAACCCTGATCTGTGCAGCCCCATCTCTTACAGCCCTCCAAACCCTTACCCAAGACACTTTCCTCTCAGTAGAAAAATGTCTAACCAACTCACACCTGATACTTAATCCCAACATAACTAACTTCCTAATCTTTTATCCCACTCGAACAGCTACCTCCCCCCAACCTTCAACATCTACTCTAACAATAACACCATTATTACTCCAACTACCCACACCAAACTACTGGGGATAGTAATTGACAACAATCTAAAATTTGACCTCTATATAGACCAAACCATCAAAAAAGTCCACAAGAAACTAGGCCTCCTGTACAGGAATGCCCAATTTCTAACACCTTCTACAAGAATCACCATAGCCAGAACACATCTGCTATCTACACTCCTATACGCATCCCCCATCCTCATCAACCTATGTAAATCAGACCTCAACAAATTAGAAGCTTGCTATAACAAAGTATCCAAATTCATCACCAAATCACCATACAGATCACATCACTGCCAATCCCTAAAACAGTTTGACTGGCTTGAACTCCCATATCTCCTACACTTTAACCAGCTAAGCCTAGCCCACCAAATTCTACACCACCCAACCAAAACTCCACCCCTCAGTCATCGAATTAAGCCATACTCTGCTCCTAGACCCCTCCACTCTGATAATAAATACTTACTACAAGTTACTAGAGCAAGGAACTCAGCTGGTGAGGGCCTTTTCTCCAACTATACTGCTAAACTATGGAACACCCTACCCACTACTCTTACTTCAAGTTCCTCACCAAAACAATTCAAATCACTCCTGAAAACTCACCTATCAAAATCCTGGCTCTGCCCCTGCATTCCCCCAGGATAAACATCTCCTAAACTCCAGTCTCACTTTCTTTACCCTTGTATAACCTAACATGGTCACTCTCTAAAATAACATCAAACACTGTACCACCACAAAAAGAATAGTGTACACTCTCTCAGTATGTATCATATAGTAAATTCTACTTGTGTGCTTTACGACTACTATCACAGTGAATACACCTATTGATGTAACTCATATTTGCTTACTTTTTTTAAATCGTTGATTTTTCAATGAATAATTTTCTCTGAATTGCTATTTAAGCATATGTCAATCTATATACCAAAGTATATTAGCCTGTACTAACCTGTTGTGTTGATTTTGTGTTGAGTTTGTAATTAGCATTGTATTACATGGAGCATTTCTACTGTTTTAACCTGTTGTGTTGATTTTGTGCTGATTTTGTAATTAGCATTGTATGACATGGAGCATTTCTCCCTGGGCCTTCACTGAAAATGGGCAATTGCCCAGCTGGACCTTCCCAGTAAACAAATGTAAAATAAATAAATAAAAATAAATATCCAGTGCTTCTTTACATAAAGTTTTCAAATGTCCTTTCAAAGTCTTTCTTTCCACCTTAGAAATTGTACTTGACTTTTCTTTGTTTCCATGTTAAATGCGTTTATCACATAAATAAATATTCCATCAGTTACAGTCTTTCTTTTTTTCATATTCTTCAAGAAAATTTTACATTGAAAAAACAGTCTCAAATATAATGTCACAAATGTCTCTTTGATGATAAGAATAAATGCTCTTACCTAATGTGTTTTTGCACCCAAGGGAGCTATTAAATTGTCCCACACCGTACTTATCCATGTCTTTGTCCTATTTACTTTGAATCCTTACCAAGGGCTTCCATTTTTTTTTCATTTTCTTCTGCCTTCTTTTCTACTGTTCACCTTTTTGCCTTATTTTACTTTTTCTACATTTGTTTTCTTTTGAACCTCACCACTAATCTTCAGGATTGTCTCTGTATCATTCATAATATCCCCCCTAGAAACATCTCCTTTATTTTCTGGCTCACTCATCATCACCCTTTCTTTAAGTAAACCATCCTGAAACTCTCCCAACTTCAGGGCTGTAATTATGCATTCATCATTTGCTGATTCATCCTCATCAAACAGATTTCTTTGAAGCATTCCCTTGGAATCCTGCACACATTCTGCAGTCTCAATATTTGCTTTTGCCTTCATTTATCTCATCTCTCTATCATCTCCTTCTCTTTCCATCACTATCCCTGTTTCTCTGTGCCACCTTTGTACCTGGAACAGAAACAGGAAGTGCTTCTACAAAATGGGTCCCACTCACAACAATAACGAGGGGAAGTTCCCCAATGCCTGGCCAAATTTCCCATAGTAGTACCACTTCATGTCTCCCCTGAAAAAAGTCTACTAGCCTAGTAGGACTAACCTTGTTAAAAAAAGGATAAAGTAATTAATTAAATAAAGTAAATAAACAAATAGAGAGAGAGAGGGTAGAACAGCATCTAGATCCAGCAGGCTGGATTACTTCCTATCAACTGGCTCTTGGTGGGGAACTGAGGGAAAGTTAGGATTACTTGGCAGAAATGCATGGACCTTAGGACTATTGCCTAACCCAGGAATGCCTGGCTTCCAGCCTGCTTGGAAAGACTAGGGCATCTGGGTAATGTTAGAATCCATTAGCAGGATCCTGCTGTAAAGCATAAAAACAAAAACTAATAAAAAGATGTTACTCAAGGTAGGTCATTCTCTTCTAAGGTTTACTGATGCCAACCAAGTTTTCCATTGGGTATCTCTTTCCAGTGAGAGAGTTCAGGAATTTTTGACAGTTGTGGTTCAGGTTTAACCCTCTTACAAACACCTAACTCTTTTTCTGAAGTAGCCAGAACACCAGCCTGTATTTCAGGTGTGGCACTGTTAGCTCTGCTACCCCTTATCCATGCCATTGTCTCAATGCCTGGTTATAACTGCATGTAGAGACAGTGCTGTCATCAAAGTCTACCAGGATATTATCAAACACTCAGGTCTGGGTGCTGGCATAATCATTAATGACTCTACCTCACAGACACAAGGTATAGAGTATGATTCTCACCTTTGAGGGAAACTGGCTTAGCTTAAAATGCCCCACAAAGGCAGCTAGTCTAGCACTTACCCATGAACCTATGAATTACCACCTACTTGTCTCCCTGCCCTCTGGACCAGTCATATGAACAGTGGTTAATGGCACATGAAAAGGTGTCTGCCCCATAGCCATGAATGGTGTTTTGCCCAGGCAGGTAATATTCCTATTTAACAACTGCATTAACAGTTATGTCTGATGCAGTATTCTTCTTAACAATAGTCTTTTAACTGAATCTGTACACATTTACAATGTGCATTCCCCATTTCATTATATTCTAGACATTTAATTCCAAGACCATGATGTGTACTGGAGCCAGCAAGTCCCACTTTGCCTGTAAAACTTGATGTGAAACTTTAGACTACTTTCCATGGTCTCCTCTATACCCATGTATTTGTGTAGTTGTACCCTGATGACTAGAAAAAGGTTACTTTTTTCCTCATTTCCTCAGCAATGTTACACTCACAGTCTATTAACCAGATTCTCATGTCCTCAGGCAAAAAGCAGAGTATTTGCTCCATTACCATAAGGTCTCCTAACATTTAAAAAGTGGGAGCTTTACATCTACTCATCCACTTATTATAGTAAGTGTTTATTTCTTTAATGAAAGTGCTATCAGTTTCTTCTCTTTTCAGCTATGTTCTCAACTTTTTATAAGCTTCAGGAGCAATTTCAAGCACTTAACTAAACATTTTCCCTTTACAATAATCCATACAATTAGAAATTGTCATTTTAGCTAAAGCATGCCTTATCTTACCTAAGAGCAGATAAGTTAAAAAAAAGCCCTCAACCTCTGGCCCTGATCAATTTGCTGCAAATTACACACATTCCAATGCCTGAATAAAACTAATAAAAAGTAATTATGTATTTATATTGAAGAAGCAGCTGATTTTTCTAGGCCTGGGTTTTCACTCACAATACTCATGTGCCATTGCAAGTTTACTCAGACCAATATCTGCAATTATGCCAACCAGAGAAATCACAGCTGCAACAGAGATAACCTGCACCACAAGGTAGAGCTGCCTTAGTGTCTGTGGGTAATGACCCAGGTGAGCAGTAGCACATGCCACTCAAGTAGGATAATGGGGTCTATATTATATAACTGCAAGTGCATATGTGCAACTACGGAAAGGTCAAAAGAGTGAATGGTCACGTAAGCAAATTTTTCCCTAGGAAAAAAATCTACACTACCGTTCACTAAAAAAAAAAAACAAATAATTTAACATCATAAATAGGTGGGGGGGGGGGGCTCAAAGAATAAATGTGCTTATGGGCGATGTTTAGTATTGCCATGTAGCAGTTTGCATGACAGACAGTTGTGGGATCACAAATATATAATAGCATTGCCACTGGTATGTTATCTGTATATATTTACAGGTTCTACTAGGACAGGATCCATCAAAATGGGTCAACACATGTCTTGGTTCACAGGCTACCTGGAGGTTGATGGCAATAGACCAATACATGTGGCATAGTCTAAGGACACACTGGTACTGTGAGCAATGCTAATGAAACAGGGTACACTCCCATCACCATAGGTGAGGTTATTGTGAAGGTCTAGGATGAACCTCCAGCATTTTAGTTTAGCATAGGATGTACTGTCTACATCAGTGGTACCCATGATACACATCATGACCACACACAGCATCAAGAGAGCTGTATTGCCACCAAAGTGTACACACATGGCATTACTGAGTGGTGTGTAGATGGCTATTGCCAGCACAAGTCAAGAATATTCCCTGACCTGAGTGTTATCATTTTTCTAGTCACAGGTAGCCACCAATCAGACAATGTCAAGGATGTTGAATTTGCTGCATGGTTTATGTGAAGACATGCAACTACTACAATGAGCTGAGAGATATTCTTCAATGCATACAGGGTGACATAACATATAGGGACCTGGGGCAGACATGCCTGGTGTGAGTGCAGACAGCTCACTTGGCATCTGTTTTTCATCAATGTTGCTACTACAGCAGGAATCAGCTGTCATGGCTTTTTTATGGGACTGTACACCAAGCTAACAAGTTTGCCTTGTCAAACCCACAACCATGAATCAAACACTACCTCTTTGCCAGAGCCATGAAGTACTGTGCCCTCTTCTGCCTTCCGTGAGGGCCTTCTACTGACATTTCTATGATGTCTCCTCACCAGATTCCTCTTCTGCTGCTGCCACAAGTATGTCAATGTTTCTGTGTGCCACCCAGTCAGTTCCCTTCATTCTTACATCTGACACATGTGACCTATACCAATATTTCACGATGCCTCTGGAGAGATTGACAAAATGGTTAAGGAGTTTACCTCACAGAAACAACATACAGGTTTGATTCTCACTTTTGAGGGAAATTGGCTAGGCTGAAAATGCTCCAGAAAGGCAGCTAGCTTAGTACTTACCTATGAACCTTACTGATGTCACCGTACATATACTGCAGAATGTCATGCAGTCCCTGCTATGGTTGCATGTCTTCATACAAGCCACGTAGTTTGAACAGAATCTCTGGCATGGTCTAATTAGTGACTTTATGGGGCTAGATCACATACCTGTATATCCAATGAATGATGCCAAAGATAATGCCCAAGGCAGAGAATGTATTGGTTTCGTAGCAGCAATGGCCTCTGATACATCTCTCACAGATGTTGTACTGCACTCTGTGGCCTTCCCTTGCTCTAACAGCTTTCATAGCACCATGTTATGTATCGTGGCACAGGACAGATATACGAGGGTCTCCAGAGCATACTGCAGTATGCCACTAGATTTACCCAGCTTGCAGAAGTGGGCTATCAGCAGTCTGAACATGTCTGTGTCAGTGTGATGTTGGATGCCAACTATGCCACAGTCTGGGAGCTGTTGATGGGAGTTATCAGCCTTGGCTCTAAGTCATATCCATTATCATTTGTAATGTACAACAGCAGATACTATTATGAGTGGACTGACACCAGTGTTTATGGAATCAGACTTTCATGGCCTCTATTGGTAGCAATGTGTGCACCTACTAACTAGATGATCCTGTGAAAAATCACCTTACATGAAATGCTTTTACAGGTTGCATGTGTGCTAGATAATGGAACCAAAGAAATTGCCTGTGTGGCACACAAACGTGTGTATAATATCCCGTGAACTGCACACCATCTGTTGTTTTATAGAGTCAAAGCTCTTTCAATTGATGTACCACACATTATGTGGAGCATATAGGCCCCTGATAGTAATGCAGGTGCAATCAATAGCACCCAGCACCACAGGAAAATGGGCTATGTCATAGAATGCTCCCACAAAGGTGGTTATCTTCTCCACTGTGTGCAGAAATCAAATATGCTTCATCACATGCTGCAACATCACACCAAGGTAGTGGATTAGGATTTACAAGGCCAATGCCTGCAGAACTCAAAATCTGTCTCCTGTCAGATGCTGAAATGTCCCCACAGCAAGGATAATTCATGCTGCATAAACCTTTATGTCTACTGGGATAAGACGTTCATGCACCCTCATTAATTCCATGTGATGATGCACCCTCATTAATTCCATATGATGATGCACCCTCATTAATTCCATGTAATGATACACCTTCATTAATTCCATTGTATTGATGCTATATGTCTACTAGCTGCTGTAGGATTCCTCTGTCCACATGCTAGCAGTTGACTATGTCCTAGTGATAGATATCATGGAATGTCCTCCTATAACAAACTATTCTGTGAAGCAGAGAGGAGAAAATGCAACAATGCAGACACTGACTTCCAAGGTAGTCACTAAAACATGCTTACCAGCTAAGATTCCTAGCATCTTAGCCAAGTGATATACTTGCTTTCCAAAAAAAAATAAGGTTCAGGTAAACTGATTAGTGTAGCTCCTGCACTTGTTTTATATATTTATGAATTTTTGTCATTTGCATGGGTAATCATTCTCATTAACATATCAGCACTCATTTGAGAGTTATTATACAGACATTTGTATTTCCTTTGAAAAAAGTCACATTTTTCTAGACTTGTTACAATTTTTTTCATAATATCTACCATTTAACCTTTGACACTAGTATATAAATTAAACATTCATAGTTGTTTTGCTGATGTGTTTTCAATTATGTAATAAGTATTTTCCTAGACGATGCCACATGGATCATTTTATGCACAAGAGTAAAACTTTCAGTTCTTAATTCTTAATTTTGGTAATTTTACATTTGCAGAGTGATATATCAGGCAGTCCATTTTCTAATCAGAATAAATGTGGTGGCAGGAGGACCATTCAGAATGAGCTTCATTGTATGCTCTGGTTTTGTCCTGTTCCATACTCCCTGTCAAGTATCACTGATGGCTGTCTTTTATTTTCTTAAAGTACTAATAAGTTTAGTAGCATTATGTCTGACCAAGATCTGATTTAATATGCTTTTGAGCATTATTTCTGGCATTCAATATTTTGTAATATAGAACTCGTAGTCTTGTCTTGTTGTGCTGGTTTTGATTTTTTTATTAAAGATTTTTGCCTCTTGTTTTTGACACTATTTAAGTGTGTTTTTGTCTTCATTGCTGTCTGTAGTTGGACTCTGTGTTGGAAAGATGCCACCTGTCTTTTAATTTCTTGTTAATAGATGCTGCTTCTTCACCTGGTCCAAACTAGTATTTGAGACCTATACTGGGATTCACAGACACAGCTTATACAGTCATGCAATGGGTAACTCCCGCAGTTGAAATTGTGTGCTATAGCTGAAAACTAATTAAAGAATAAAATGAGGCAATTTTTACAAAGGAGATTAATTAATTAACAAAGCTGCTAGCACAAATGGTACTGGCAGTGAATACAGGAGCATACCATGATAGCAGTCATGTGACTTATGAAAGCCAATAGCATGCATGTAGAATACCTTCACCTATGACTGATATTGTGGGTAAACAGAAGTACTGGCAGCCATAATGCAGGCCTCCCAGCAAATTCTCTGCCAATTTTATTCTTATAAATATGGTCATAGAGGGCAGTCAGAAAGGGGAGAAGCAAGCAGAGGAGCACAGAGGGACACAAAGAAGAAAGGGCTGGGATGGGATGGTGATGAAGGGGTATACATACATACATATATATATATATATATATTATGAAGGGATATATATAGATATACACACATATATATATATATATATATATATATATATATATATATATATATATAAATATATATATTATGAAGGGATATATATATATATATATATATATATATATATATATATATATATATATATATATGTATATATAGAGAGAGAGAGAGAGGAAGGAAGTACAAAGTAGAAAGGAAAGAGGCCATAGAGATGATAGCAGTGGCAAAAAACAAACACTAGACATGAACAAAGACAAATAATGGAGATGCTGACATAAATGTAGGACATAATGGAGAAAAATATGCAAAAAGATGGAGGGCATTTGGTAATAGAGAGGATGTGACTACCAGCAGGAGGGAAGTGAAACATAAGGACATGGCACACCAAGATGGCTATGGCTGTAGTGTGGGGTGATGTCTCCTTTCACACTCCCCACTGGGTCTTGTCTCTAATGGTATGCTGTACACTGCACACAAGGATGTCCACCAAGCAGCCAACATGGATGCCAAGCCATCAGTGCACCACCACCATCATCTATTCATACTCCTGCCAGGTAATATAATGGGAAGAAATGTTGGTTTCCCCCAAGGATGCAACAACCTCCCAGTGACTCACCACCTCCAAGCACTATGGAACCCTCCACGTCAATCTCTGGTGAATGATTTACATCACCCTATGAAGAAGAAGCCCTGGAAGAAAATGGAGACCCAGCAGCAGTAGGCAGGAAAGGTCCATGAAGTGCTGAGCTCCTCTGCACCACAGAGGCAGCTGTGGCTGACACTGTGTAAAAAAAAACACAAAAATGATAGAAGTAAAAAAATAAAATAAAATATATATGTGTGTGTATATATATATATATATATATATATATATATATATATATATATATATATGGTTCCCTATCAGAAGCCTGAAACACTATAAGCTTGAAAATCAAAATCCTGAAACTAAAAGCCTGAAAACTCAAAATCCTGAAAACCCAAAATCCTGAAACTCAAAATCCTGAAAACACAAATAATGCTAATATGCCAATACAAAGACACGAATCATATCTACCGACTGACCTTGACCCTAACCCTAACCCTAAGGTCCGTCACTATCGCACACTCACCTGACCCACGCCCTAACCCTAACTCACTTAAACCGCCCCTAACCCTAATTTTTGTCACTATTGCATACATGCCTAACCTGCGCCCTAACCCTAACTCACTTAAACCGCCCCTAACCCTAACATAAAACCAACCGCACACTTACCTGAACCCAACGCATGACCTAACACCACAGGGCTAACAATAGCAAAGCCACAATGACGTCAATATGTCTATTTTGTGTTTTCAGGATTTTGAGTTTCAGGATTTTGGGTTTTCAGGATTTTGATTTTCAAGCTTATAGTGTTTCAGGCTTCTGATAGGGAACCATATATATATATATATATATATATATATATATATATATATATATATATATATACATAGTTGATAGCAAAAACAGAAAAAAAGAATGACCATTAATATCAGATCTGTGTATGACACAATGGAAAACAACATGCACCTTCATGTCAACTGCCTGTGCGGACAGTCTCATACGTGCACATCTGTACTAATCCAGTCACTACCCCTGACATAATTTTGTGGTCTTTGTCTGTGTACACCGGAATTTTAAGCTGAATAGCTATTCTGGTAGCTGTACACTGTTGTGCAATCGTTACACATTTCTGAATTAGTCTGCCTTATTCTTTACTCTCATTTACATTTGCAGTCTCCGTCATTTTAACAAAACTCCGTCATTTTAACAAAACTCCGTCATTTTAACAAAACTCCGTCATTTTAACAATGTTGCTTATTTTCATCTCATTCTGCAGTGGTGGTGCTGTGGTAGCTTTGTCGCCTCACAGTTAGACGTTGCCCGTTCGATTCTCAGTTAGAGCGTCTTCTGTCTGGCGACATGCATGAACGGGCGTTCCTTCATTGAAGGTTGTGCATTAGGCCCTGCAAGCCAGCACGTAAAACTCTACTGGCAATCATTAGTGGACCGGAGTTCCTCTGTGGTGACCCCTAACTGGGAAAAGACAAAAGACACAAACAAACACACTCATTGTCATGCTGTGCTTACTGCAGTTTTCCATGGCCTTGCTGAATGACCCCTACCATGTGTACTGCCATCTGTTTCTGAATCCCAGTCCTAATGTACATGTAAGTCATTATAAATGGTAAAGAAAAATGCATAGAAAGTGAGACAAAAAAATGAACAAGCATGCACAATAACAGGGATTACTTAGCATATCAAATAAGGATAGTAGGGACTTCTGCATGTTCCTGAGTTAAATATGATATGGCAGTACATTGTACCAATTCCTGTAGTTAGTCACAAGGGTGCCATAAATGATAACAAGATACCATTAAACATGAATACTGAGATCTCTGTCTGTCCTAGTGCAGTAAACTTGAATGGGCAGGATTCACGAAGCCTCCGTGTAAGAGTTATAACTCATACATGGAGGCTGCAGTTAAACAGAGTGATGTCAGCATGCTTTGCATATTCATGAGAGCATGCTGAATCACACCTAAGGCTAACACGGTCCATGTAAGACAGTAGGGGGCATGACCGTAGGCCGAGTCCTGTAAGCGGACACACCCCCAGAAGAGGAAAAGTGCCCAAAGTAAACACCCACGACAGAGTCCACGGAAATGTGAATAAACACAACATATGCCCCCACAGGCTATGAACAGAAAACATATAAATAAACATGTTATATATTTATTTTAAATAGTAAAATGTTTAACCGTGAGTGCGCTCAATTGCATGGGCGTGCCCGTAGCGCAGCTACAGTTAGCAGTCAGTGGGAAAGCATATAAGAACTAAATATGCAAAATAAGCCAAGAAGCAATAGCGTAGTGGTAGAGATGTTGGCTGAAGAGCAGGCATTCATGGTTCGAGCCCCCGCAAAATAAGCACGAAACAAGTCCCTGACAAATATGTACACATAAAACCACATATTATGTAAAATGTAATGTAATAGTCCATTTATATTGAAGAAATGTGAGGTAACAAAAGAATAAAAAATGCCAGATGTGCCCATAGCTGAGCTACAGTTTAACAGGGTGAGTGCATCTGCCCGTAGATGAGCAGTGGTTTAACTGGTGCAAAATGAGTGCCCGTAGCTGAGAAGTGGTTTAACACTCTGAGTCTATGTGCCCCTAGCTGAGCTGAGCGTAATATGCATGCCGATAGCCAAATTAGACTTAAACCAGCATACCCCGTTTGCGCGGAGCTGCGCACCCTGCAAACAAGCTAACCGACGGGCAACGTTGAGCAAGCCGTATCAAAACTGCCTTTACACAGGCACACCCCTCAGCATGTCTAGACAGTCATGAAAAATAAAAAGCAGTGGCCAGGTTCAAACCCAGGATACAATACTCCATAGTCAAGGTACCAAACCACTAAGCCATGACAGCAGCACCTAGAAATGCAATAATAGCTAATATATAGGAATGAATCCAAACTGGAGCATGACAATGCAGGTTTACTGAAGTTGATACAATTCCAAAATGGCCAATCACAGATATGTGCAGGAAAAACGGACTATATAAGCCCCATAGGCAGGAATACACAGCATAAATGATTGTAGAACTGAACTGCAGGCAAAATGACAGGAGTAGGAGAGGGTAGTTGCTTTCGAACACAGAGGTGGGGCGTTGAAGAATCCAGGTACATGGTCTGGCTCCTAGTCCACAATCATGAGGCCCAACTCATGCAGGGCCAGGTCCTCTGGGGAGCATACAGGGCTGAAGCGTGGGACCGGTTGGCTCATGATCTCACCAGTGCCACAGGGATTCCAAGGACTGGTGAGCAGGTCCATCACCACCATGCAGACCTGAAGAGATGCAAGCAGGACCAACTGAACCTTTGGATCCAGGAGGCCCGGCAAACACCCAACGCCCCACTACTGAGTAAGTTACAGTTAATTATGTATGTAAGAAATTAAACTAGCTGATATTATGGAGATGTGTATTCCAATATTACTTCATTTATATTACAGCTGCAGGTGTCTGTTCTGTGAACCGCAGAGCATATGGCGATAGGCTGGATACTTTGCAAACAGTTCTCAACATACTTTCATAATGACCTAACACTGTAGTACCGTATAGTGTATTGGTTCAGTACTTTCACTGTGGTGGACAGTATCCTGGGCTTTAGTCCTATGACTGCTTGACATCTTCATAGTGAGCACAACAGACTGTGTAGGGGCCAGTTGTGCACATATGACCATGTTGCAATATGTTCAGATATGGACTACCTACACCAGGCTTGTCCAACATTGCTAGTGTATTCCACAACATGGGTGGACATTGGCATACACTAGCGATGTTCCCTAGGCCATTTCTGATGCTAGTCACAGGGTGTGTTTGTCCTTCGACACACATTGTAACTGGAGTTTGCCATGACATATGTCATGGTTAGTATACTGTGCCTCCGTCTACCTCTGACATAACAGTGATACCCAGGGTTAGCCTACCATCTCCCATACACTCATCAGGATTCCTCTTGAGGGGTGTCGATATGTGGCTCTCTGGCTGACCTGTACCAGGGGTTTACTGAAGAGTGGGTGTGCCTTCTGTGTTATGGATCATTCTGTACAGCTTGTCCTATGTATGTCAGTGCTGGGGTTCAGGTCTCTCATGTGCATAGCTTACTGCCATTCAGATTGTACAAGGTGCAACATGTTCATTCATTCCAGGTTGGACATGGCTTCATACATCAGGCACAGCTTTCCTGTAGCTGGGAAGGATGGCGGTGTGTGGGGCTGCAGTTTGTTTACTCAGGCAACACATGGCATCTGTTCATGCTCTTTGCTACCCCTGGTGGGGTACTGTTGTGGACTTTACAGTTGATGGAGGTGTCTGCTGTGGTATATCCCACAGGGGCTATTGTAGTCAGTTGTGACGCTGATGGAGGATGGCTGCAGAGCCACAGTGAGTTCCCCTTATCTACATCTGCCAACCTTCATGTTTGGGTGGGTATATGGTACAAGTTTCTTCAAACACTACAGCCACATGTTTGTCCAGTGCAGGATATTTATCACCTTTTGTACCCAGGTCTCACATTACATGTTAGGTACCTCATGGGTTAACACCTGTGTGTTAATTTGTGAGCACTTACTGTATATCCACGGTGGTTGTCTATACACAGTTCTGCAATTAGCTTGCTGACATGGCTATGGCTACAGTTGTCTGTTTGTAGGTGGCCCTTTTGTGGGTTGCTTGTGTCAGCTGGGGGTCGGATATGGTGGGCTGTTTGTACTCCTCTGCATACATGTTCTGTCACAGTCCTTCCATGTTGGCCTATACCTATGGGACATATATACAGAACGGGGGTGGGGGGGGCAAGACCAGGCATTGTGGGATGCCACTCATATCCGCTTTGTAGTCTGACATGGATGCGGCATGTCTGACCATGTCAGTTCTGTCCTTAGTCTGGTTTGCAACCCCTCTACTGACATAGGGGTATATATTTAAGCTGGTGAACATATCCATACTGAACACGTACGGTATTGTCTAGAAGCATGTGCATGGTCCAGCTACCCTGTGTGGAGCACATTGCCCTCATCAATGACCTTAATGACTGCTTCAAATGGGTCAGACATGTTTAGGGGCAGGTTCTGCAGTTACAACAGCCACACTGTGTAGGGTCCAGTATCAGTAGGTCCACAATAGCCTTCTGTCTGCGGTACATACTGATCCTTTCCATAGCTGTGCAGAACAAGCTTGTCAGGATCCTGGGGTGGTAGTTTGGAGTATCCATTCAGGCAACACCTTTGTTGTGATGGACCACTGTTGTTGTACACTGCTCTTTGGGTACATATCCTGTGGTAAGGCTGACATTGGGCAGTAGTGTGATTTGGCATTCCATTATTCTTGGAGTCCATGTTGGCCTCAGCACAGGACACCATCACATACCTTTGCTGCTGTGTGTTCTGTTTTGTAGATGATGGCTGTTACCTCAGCATCTGCAATGTCAGGGGACCATCAGTCTGCTGGGATAGGTAATTTGCACTCGGGGGGGGCGGGTGTTTGCACTACACCTGACAGGTTGTATGTTAGCAATATGTGTGTGTGTTTGGTATGTTGTTTGTAATATCTGTGTGATTCGGAGCATATCTGTGGATGCCTAACATGGTTCCTACCATCAGTTGGGTAAGCCTTGTGAATATCCTTAGTGTCCTGTATGTTTTGTATCTTCATAGATTCATGGGTTCATACTAGGCTATACACCCTAGGCCATTAGTAAGCCTAGCCAGCGTGTGTGTGTCTTTCGCCACCCCTTGCTATGTTCAATTATGGCCATTTATGAAGTTCTTCACTGTGCCTCTGTCTGGTCGTGACACAGTGAGGACCCCCAGTATACATGTATGGTCATCCATCCACTTGGCAATATTCCTGTTGAGGGGTGTCAGTGAGGGGCTCTGCCTACCATGGATTGGGATCCTGTTTCTGGGTGTGGGGAGCCTCTGGGTTATGTATCTGTCCCTCCAGCACATCTTATTTCATTATGTGTTGAGGCTGACATCTGTGACTCTCACAGCTGCAATGGCTTTGATTTCCTGTGGTGTAGCATGTCCATTACTCCTGTGTTGGACATGGCCTTGTACAACAGACATACAATGCCTCTGTGTAGGCAGTGTGTGACTGCAGTCAGCTGGGGTGTCTACAGCCAGGCAGCATATGACATATATTTCACACCCTTTATCCTGTTCGTGGGGTAACTATGAGGTATTCCGAACCGCTGAAGGTGTCATGTACGGTACATCCCATATGAGTCATTGTACTAGATTATGGGTCTGATAAGGGAACAGTACAGCGGCACAGTGACCTCTGTTGATGTTGATGTGAATCCTTTCATGATACGGTGTCCAGTATCGACAATCTTCATAGCCACATTGGCATTGTGGGTGTCACATGACAGATTAATGTCGACCTGTGTCCCTAGGTCCCTGATTACTCCTTCCATACATAATGGTTTGACACCTATGTGGTAATTTGTGTGTATCTTGTCTGGTATTTGGTGGGACATTCATACTGTCCAGTGTCTTCAGGATGTCTGGGTGGAGTTCTTGTGTGTGAGAGTGTGGTCTGTCGCATGCTACAGACTGTACAGCAGTTTTGACTACAGTTATGTGCACATGGGTGGTCTCTGCTGCTTTGTGCATTGTCAGTTAGCTGGCAATATGGGTGTCTGTGCTGCATATGGATACTCCCCCTCTTTTGATGTTTTTGTGCAGGTGTTGGGGCCATAACACATGATATGTGGTATAACCTAGTAGTGCTGGTGTGCTATCACTAGGCTTGCAGCAGGCTTCTGTCACTGCACAGACATCAATGTTCTCCATAATGGGAAGTGCCTCAGGGGCATGCATATTGCAGTTTACACATCTGGTATTGGTCAGCATTACCCTTATGTTTCCTACCGCTTATGTTTTCTAGGGTGGTGGGTAGTCTTTTTGGCCTTGCCTACATACGGCTCTATGGAGGCGGCAAAGGCCTTATCCAGTATTCAGATGCACACGGGTAACAGCTGCAAGCCATCCCTGGAACAGCAGCATGGCTTGTCATGCTTGATATTTCAAGCAGACACACATTAGACCCTCTTGGACTGACAGCTGTAACTGTGCCAGCTGTTAAACATGAGCATTCTGTGTTTGTACTGTGGCACCATTCTTGGTGAGGGTTGGATGCTGCACATAGCCAGTGTCATACCGCCCTGGGGTACATACTCAGAGGGACCATCCATGTCTCTTTTGATGTTGACCAGGGAGGTACATCTCAGGTAATTCACACCAGCATGGACATTGAGTGCATCATATTTCTGCTTGCTTTGGGGTGACCTGCGTACTTGTGTTATGTGGCATTTTGTGGCAGCCTACAGGCAGCTTACTCTACCCTTTCCCTTGTTCAGTCTGGTGAGTGGGACAGCAGTGTGTCTGCCTATACAGACACCTATTACGACTGTATCAGGCATGTTGTTTCTCCTTCTGGCCTGTGACTGTTTGGCACACCAGCTTTGCATACTATTCATTGCATGTGCTATGTTTGAAGGTTGTGGTTGCTTGCGATCTGCTTTGGAGGCTTCTGTTGGTGTGGTGTGTTTGTAATTAAGGCCTCCGGGAATATTTGTCTGTGTTTATGTGTTTGTTTACAGTTGTGGTAGGTTTATGTGGGACTGGGTTTGTGGTGTATGTGGTTACCTTCTCCTCCTGACTAGTTTTGACAGTACTGAGTTGGTGGAGCTCAACCTCTGGTTTGGATACATGGATGCATCTATCACATATATTTGTATTTATTGGGGGGTGTTGTGGTTGTCTGTGTACTTGGGACTGGTGTCACATTGCCTCTGGATTCACAGATTCTACTTGTTGTGGCTGGACTTAGTGGATTGTATGTGTGGACATATGTTATTGCCATACTACTGGTCAGTGATTACTTCCCTTTTTATGTTTGCTCTATCATGTGGTAGCCTCCTCATTCTCTTGCATGGTTTGGTAATGGCTGGAGTCCAGCATGCCAGATGCCTGCGTGTATGGCATTGTGTGTTGTTGTTATTTGTGATTGCATACTCCAAGCATTCCTGGCTGTGTTCATGGAATGCCTGTATAACATGTTCTGTGGTGCATCCCATATTCTGCACTTGCACAGGGCCTTTTGAGGATTCAACATCAGTTTTGAGGGCTGCAACCTATGCTTTACACGTGTTTTTCACTGTGGTATTCTGGCCAGGGACTGGGGTCAGGATGTGTATATCCAGTGTGATTACTCTATGGTCTGGTCTTACCAGTGAGGGGTACACTTCTCATCTTGCCATCCAGTACACATGTTGCTGATTATCACATCCAGTATGCTTACCCCTCTTGTGGGAGTGGTACATTGTTCCTGGGCATTTTGGTTTATGGAATCTGGGTAATGTTCTCCTACTGTGTTGGTGCTAGTATAATGCTCCCGGTGTATGTCTGGGTATTTTCAGTCAAGCAATATAATGTGGTTTGGGGGTCTTGATATATTCATGTATTCCGACATAGGCCAGGTGCAGTTCCTGGTATTAGGACAGTAGTCTGCAGCAGGCTATATACTGGGAGGCAGTTTTAGCCATTGGTATTTGACCATGGGTAATCCATGCTGCTTCTTGTTGTGGTACCAACATGGGGGTGTGGTTATCCTTGCCATTTCTTGATAGTCACCCTCCTTTTGTAGCTTGTTCCATGTTTTGCGGCTGTACAGCACAGTATGAGGTGTGACCTGGTAGTATTAGGGTGCTGATGTGAGCCTTGACCCAGTTCTCTATTACAGGACTGGTATCTACATTCTCCATACTGTGTGCATTTACACTGCAGACATCTTGCTGTTTATACATCTGTCATTGGGTAGCATTACATCTAGGTTCCTATCCCTTGTAGAACCTGTGAAGGTGGGTTTGTATTTTGAGACTTACCTATTCAGGGCATGCTGTGGGTACTGACAGCCTTTGCCAGTATCCATGGGGCATGGCATGATAGGTGCACACCACCCCTACCAGGTGGTGCATCATGTCAAGCTCCGCATGTCTTCCCAGCCTGAAACACATTGGCTCCCCTTTGACTAACTGCATTACTTCAGCCAGTTATTGCACTTGATCATCCCATCGTCATTTTGTGGCTTCATGCTTGGTGAGGGTGGATGTTAGTCAAGGTGCTCAGGTGTGCATATAGTACATGGTGTTACATTACTTAACACATAGCATTCATGCCTCAGGTGGTGCTGCAGGGCTGCCTCTGTCGGATGCGCATATTACACTTCCCTGTACATGTCTGTGAGCAGGCCATGTCATTTTAGGCATCCATGTTATTATTTGAGTGAGTCAGAGGGGGTATCATTCCCAGGGTTCCTACTGAGTCAGTGTATGTGCTATGCGTTGCCTCTTTGCCAAGGCCAGGGCATACTGGGCACGCCTCCTTCTGCCTACTGGGGCAGGCTCAGGTTGTTCCTCCTCTGAGTCACGCTCTGCCTGTGATGGCCTTGGCAATGGTGGGGGGCTGTTTGGCCCGGCCCTATGCTGGTCCTGCTGCAGCTGTTTTCGCAAGATCATATTATGTAGCATAGCACATACCATGACAATTTAGATACATGTAGTTGGTGTGTACTGCAAGGCTCCACCAGATGTGTCCAGACACCGGAACCGTGACTTGAGCAGCCCAAACACACGCTCTATTACATTACGTGTTTGTGCGTGTGCCTCATTATGGCGTTCCTGTTCAGGTGTGTGTGCGTTTCTGATGGGTGTCATCAGCCACCGCTCCAGTGTATAACCTGCATCCCCCACTAGGTGTGTCCGTGTGGGATGTCCCCATTCGCAAATGTCTGCTGCGTCAAATGCCAGATGTGGGAATCGTGGTAACTCCCAGGGCAGCCAGCACACACATTCATTATTATGCCCTGGGCATCACACACGACCTGGCAGTTGATGGAGGGGAAGCCATTGCGGTTAATGTAGGCCCTACCCCGCTCACCGGCTGGTGCTTTAATGCGTATGTGCGTGCAGTCTATTGCACCCACTACCTCAGGGTATTCCGCTATTTGCTGGAAGAGATGCATATTGCTGGCCAATACCTCACGGACATTGGGGAAATATACATGATCACCAACATGTGCTGACATGGCATCCAGGAACTGGTGCAGTACCCTGGAGGTTGATGCCTGTGATATCCCCATCATATTGCCAGTTGGTCTCTGGAAGGTACCTGTTGCTAGTATTTTTAGGCCAACACATACCTTGGTTTCCACTGGGACGGGTTCCCCTCTGTTGGTTCTGTGTGTGAGGCGTGGCCTGCACAGCTCAACAATTTGCTGCAGGAGCTCTCTGTCCACTCTATAGCACTCTACTATCTCCAGCTCATGTAACCCGTGGTAGGTGACCCTGGGCCTGTACACTCTTCTCCGTCTCCTCACTGTGGGTTGTCTGGCACCATCTGCATTGTCACCACCCTCAACAAGTCACCTATGTCTCATTATGACAGCTATGGCAGCCCCTAACATTTCTGCTCTGAGTGAAGCTTTTTCAGTTTTCACTTCTATTAGCTTACTCCTGTCTTGCAGTGTCTCTTAAGGGAAACATCCTGCACTACTGTTTGCAGAGTTTTAAGTGCTGGGCTGGGCTACTATTCTGCCTGTGTAATTGCCTGCTTCTAATTGTTTTCACCTGCTAGCTTCAGCAGCTATCCCTGCTAGCTTCCTATTAATTCTGTTGCTTCCTTTTTCCTCTCTGTTTCCTCAGGGGGGAGCAATGTGCATACTATCTGAAACATGCTCACAGTGGCTTACATGAGCACACACGTGCTTACATGGTTCAGAATCTACTTATTTGGGTTAAAACGTGCGCACACCCACGCAAACAGTGTTAAACATCTCCCAACAAGCTCCCACATGCTCAGTCTACCTTACACATGCGCACACTGCCCTACTCGCGCTTCGTGGCGTGCACATGTGCGCATGCATGCCCAGCAAGAAACTTTGGTATAAGTAACAGTGTACACTTTACATTTCTTGACTTTCCATGACTTATCTAGTGGCACACCTCTTTCCATGATCTGTGCCTGTCATCTGTCATGTTACACTGGCCTCCAATGAACTGCATTTCTTTCTACCATTCCCCTCTGTGATGTCACCTATCTCCTACTCTATTCCTCCCCCTTATGTATCTCTTACACTACTCAGACTGTGCTCATTTGCTATGTGACTGTGAGATTCAGTATCCTAACCCTCATTTACATGAGATTGCCTACTAATGCTTATTTACATGTCTTAGACTCAGCTTCCCCCTTAGCAACCACTACACGGTGGCCATGTTGTTTTTGGTCTGCTGGTCCCTGCATTGTCATTCCATGTACTGCATGAAACCCACATTTGTGGGTTTATAACCTTCATTTTCATGTTTTATATAGTGCAGCCCGTTTGCGCGGGGCTGCACTGGGTTTAAACATCAGCAATCACCGAAAAAAAAAATTATATTTTTATTATTTTGGCATCGGGTTATATTGCCAATGGCCACATATTTGGCCATTGGCATGCTGCCTGAGTCATATGCACCCTTTTTTTGGAGTTGACATGGCTCCATTGTGGAATTTGCAGAAACGTACTCAGTTGTCAACATTTCTGCAGCTAAAACGTCTCTTACACGGACTGGTTTTTGCTTCGTGGATTGCTAATATACCTCATTTGCATACCTTTCGGATGCAAGTGAGGTAGTTAGCATGTCCACTCCCAGCTAAAACATCTCTTACACGGAGTTTAGGGCTGTTCCTGGATTGCAAGGCTTGCATGGAGTGTTGCACGTCTCTTGCACTCCGTGCAAGCCTTTGTGAATCCTGCCCAATGTCTTAGCTATGTGGAATAAATATGCTATTGCAAATTAATTAACATAAAACTGCAAATTAATTAACATAAAACAAAGTTCATCCATATCCATTTTAAAGCACATCTTAGATCTATGAAATGGGATACAGAAAATGTACCCCAAGACTGCTCTCTGTACTACTAATGGACAGAGGCAGCCTCTAAATGTTTGTCCCATGCATGGGTCCCCTCAAATTATCTATGTTATGAACCCAGTTATTCCCATTAGGGGTAGTATATAATTATGCACCACTGCATGGGTAAGGCCAACCTATAACAAATTTGATGCGTTATTTTGAGCACAAAACAGGAAATTGTCGAGGCTTAAAATGGCCAGCAAGGGCAGATAGCCCAATACTTACCTATGAACCTATGAACTGATTTTGTCTTACTATCCAGCAAAAAATAAAATATCTTTTCAAGGATTTCATGGAGTTGCATGTACACTCAGTGTAATATAATTCACAGAATGGCTTATCTCGTGGTGTTGGCTGTGCCAGTGAATCACAATTTGGGTTGACAGTTAACAGTTACCTTATGATGAGGAATGCCTCCATATTATTTCTAATATGACTATCATCAAAGAGAACTTCTAGTATGCATGCAAAGAAGTAACAATAACTTCTAGTATCCATGCAAAGAAGTAACAGTAACTTCTAGTATCCATGCAAAGAAGTATTCTTTCAATGTAATCATCCAGATATGTTGCTAAAACAAGTCAGTTGGACTGTATGCATCACCATTGGTTTTGACCATAGGATAATAAAACATTACTTAGCTAGAACTCTTCAGGTCCATGACTTTTACCTATAGTCCTTCTCTGATCAATAAACCCCTGCTGTTGCTCAAGGGACCTGTTCATTTCCATTGGGTTAGAGTATACTAAGAGCACAGCCATGAACCACAAGGCAGATTGAGGTTTCTAATTAATCCTTGTCTCACCCCTAATCATTCATGCTTGCATACAATGAAAGTTTGCATTGCAAAGCCACACATCTGTATGAGATGATCAGTTGACCCTTTCCCTCCTGCAGAGAGGCTGTCTCATCTTTCCTCTCCTCCCTCATGCCATCTCCAACATGTGCTAAAGCCACTATAAAACTAGGGTCATCTGAACTGTAGTCATGGTTTTATTTCCTATAGTGCCAGTAGAAACCTGGACCTGAAGAGACCTAGCTAAGTAATGTTTTATTATCCTATGGTCAAAACCGATGGTGATGCATACAGTCCAAATGACTTCTTTTAGCAACAAAATGGAAGCAAAGCTCTCTCCGGCCAAGATTGTGCTAGACAGTCAAGAGGAGAAGGTTAACACCTACATTACACCACAAGCAAGTCATAGCCCTTCAAAACCCACACCATCAACACCCGCACATAGCAACACTAAACCCACATATGCGGAGGCCCTTAACATTAATCTGCCCAAGCAACAAGGACCTCCGAAGCCGAAATGCAAACAAACACCAGTCACAACCAAAGTGACACATAGCTCACAACACCAGTGTGCCACCCAACAACAGCCCCTAAGGCAAGACAATGTACCCAACACTTTAGTCACAGGTGACTCTATAGTCAGGCACACTGATGTCCCACTCACCAGGCTGAACAAGGAGAAAATTACAGTCAGCTGCCTGTCGGGTGCCAGGATCCGCCACATAACGCATGCACTCAAGTCACTCCACAACAAGTACAAATATGTCCATGCTGGAGTGAATGACTTGAGACGTACCTCCCTGGACTACATGAAAAGAGACATGGAAGAGCTCTTGGATCATGAGACCCACGCAGGAATGACCCTAGCCCTGAGTAGCATCCTGCCTTCACCCAGAATTATACCACAGTATAAGGACAAAATGATTGACTTCAACAATTGGCTAAGCTTCTGGTATCATTCAAAGGGGATCCAGTATTTGTCTGCCTGGGAAGACATGATCAACAAACCACAATGCTTTGCCAGAGATGGTCTGCACCTGTCACTCCTGGGATTCAGGTTTCTGGCTAAAGCTCTTGCCACCCCCATAGTGCCTTTTTTAGGCAAGGTTCAAAGGATAAAACCACCACTGTAACAGATACAAGCATGCAAAATCTGAAGGTAATGCTACTCAATGCTAGAAGTCTAAACTTCAAAATGCACTCTCTCGAGGCACTCCTAAAAATGGAGAACATTGATATCTGTGCAGTAACTGAGACCTGGTTCAAGGCTCCAGAGAGCACCCCTGCAATACCAGGCTACAATTCTTACCACACTTTTTGGCCACAAAACCAAGACCAAAACACTAAAGGTGGAGGAGTGTCCATATTTGCCAACAATATTCACACCTCCAGGCTAGTTGTCCAACACAATGCATCTGAAATTCTCCAGGTGCAACTAACACTAGGTAAGACTGCAATCCAAATTGTAGCTTGCTACAGATCCCCCACCATGCCCTAAGATTCACACTACACCTTTCTAAACATACTGGAAAATATTAAGATACAACCAAACACCCTAATACTGAGTGATTTCAACTACCCTGCCATTAACTGGGAAAACTATTTGGGTACCAACTCCTTTTCCCAATGGTTCTTGGAATTCATAAATTCCAATGCCCTGGATCAACTAATCCATTGTCCCATCAGGGGCTCCAATATCCTAGACCTGGTCATTACCAACATGGGAGATAGATGCTCCACACCAGTGGTCACCCCCTCATTGGTCAGGTCTGACCATAAGCAAATCACCCTTGACATCCACATCCCACCCCCACCTCCCAGTAAGGAAACCTCCTTAAAAAACTTCTCCAAAGCCAACTTCATGCTACTGAAGTCAGAAGTGACAAACTTCACAACACCCACACAGACGGGATCTGGAAGTTCGACTGCAGAATCCTACACTAAGGCACTGTACGAGCACATCCACTCGTGCATGAATCGTGCCATCCCAAATAGAACCAAGATGCTGTTCTCCAAAAAAAGGAAGCCAATCTGGTGGTCCCTGCTATAAACAAACTATACAACAGAAGGAAGAAAGTGTTGCAGAAAAGAGGAACATCCCAGGATGCAAAAAACTGCCACACCAGCCTGAGTAAGAAGCTGAGATCCCTCATAAAATCCTCAAAAGCTAGTTACGAAAATAAAATTGCCAAAGATTCCAAAGACAACCACAAGACATTCTATAGTTATGTCAAGAATCTAAATGGCAATGCTCAGATCTGCTCTGTGCTACAACAGAATGGCATTAAATATACTGATCCCAAGGATGTTGCCAATATCCTGGCAGATCGATTAAGTGCCAACTTCACCCCCTCTCACCCCCTAAAGGGCCCATCTCAATACCAAAAGATTGCCAAATTCCGATAATCATGGCCACACAGGTAGAAACCACAGTCTCCAAAGCTAAGAATACAGCATCCATGGGACCAGATGACATCCCAGGCTGTGTATTACATGAACTACAAAATGAACTGGCACCTCACCTAAGTGTCATATTTAATCATAGCCTCACCTCAGGCTTCGTGCCCACTGAGTGGTGCACAGCTACAGTTATCCCGCTCCAATAGGGAGGATCCACCTTGGATCCCAGGAACTACCATCCCATCAGTCTGACAAGCCTGATCTGAAAGGGCATGGAACGCATTGTCATGGAACTTATAAACAAAGACATTGGCAACCTATAAACACTGGACCCCACCCAGTTTGGGTTTGTGAAGGGACGATCTTGTCTCCTGAATCTGGTTGACTTCTTTGAATCAGTCTCCAGAGCTGTGGACGAGGGTAAGGTGGTCCACACAGCCAATCTGGACCTCGCCAAGGCCTTCAACACCATCCCCCACTCTGGAATCATAGATAAACTTACTAAGCTGGGCATAAATCCCTACGTCACTCGATGGGTTGCCAACTGGCTTACTGACAGAACCCAGACTGTAAAAGTAGCCGACTCCAAATCCAGCTCCAGACAAGTGACAAATGGAGTACCTCAGGGTTCAGTCCTGGGACCACTCTTGTTTGGCATCTACTTCTCTGAAGTACAGGCCAACACTAAGGGACTCTAGCTAACAAAGTTCACAGATGACTGCAAACTGGGAGCCATTACTGAATCCCCAAATGATGTGGATATTCTACAAAAGGGCCTTACAGAAACAGATGATTGGTGCCAGAGCCATGGGTTCAAGCTTAATGCCAAGAAATGTATAGTTATCCCCCTTGGAAAAAAACATGTACCCATGAATTACCACATAGGTGGCAGGACACTAAACATCATAAGTGTGATGAGGGACTTAGGGACACAGGTAGACAGTGGTCTCACTTTCGATAACCACATCACCACAACAGTCAGGAAATCCTTCTATGTGGCACACCTCATCACAAAGGGCTTTTCATCCAGAAAAAAGGAGGTCATTGTCCCACTGTACTCATCCCTCATTAGACCTATTATAGAGTATAATGCCCCGTTTGGTATGCACCTCACAAGAGATTTGCAACAGCTGGAAAGGCCACAGAAATACCTCACTAAAAGAATCACAGGCCTAAAGCAGATGCCATATGCTGACCATCTAAAAAAACTCCAGCTATACTCTTTGGCATATCGTCTACTCAGAGACGATCTCTGCTTAATATACAAGGCCATGTCAAACCCTGAGCTGTTGGACATGCTCCACTTAAAGAAATCCCAATCCCTCAGAGCCACACGCTCCAGGGATCTAACTCTTGTCATCACAATGAAAAAACATGCTGGATGGATAGGTTCCTGACCCAAAGACTCCCCAGGCTCTGGAATAGACTGCCCATACATGTCAAACAGAGCGCCTCTTTGGCCCTCTTCAAAATAAACCTTGATGATTGGATAGAAGATAGGAAATTCACCCCGGGGATCATGTCAGTCACCCTGTTAGACAGAGGTCCAGGGAAATAAATATTGTGGGAAGAAATAGCCAGGGAATTGTTATGGCTAGGCTTGTAAAGGCCCTAGGGTCAATAGCCTTTTACCAACCTATGAACCTATAAACCTATAGGTACCCCACCATAAAACAGGAAAAGCACATGCATATCTGGACTTACTGGCGTCACTTGCCACACAGCCCAACACCTTACTCATGGGTGATTTTAATTATCCTACCATTGACTGGAAAACATACATGACCATAAACATGCTGGCTCAGAGGAACTTGGACTTTGTCAATGCAAATGCTCTCAGCACACCCACAAGAGGTTCAAATGTCCTGGACATAG
>NC_056735.1:57154171-57266671 GCF_019279795.1 Protopterus annectens
ATCCATTCCTATTACAGACTGCATCAAGCACCAAAGCTGCAAGTCACCATGATATACATGGCCATCAATTTCAATCTGGCAGCTATTCATTTCTGCTGGGGGATATGTTCCCTGACTCTCTCTAACTTATTATCTAAGTGGCTAATGCATCCACTTCCAATGACCTATGACCATATGACAGCATTGTTGCCGCTTGTCACTGTGACTCACCTCACCTCACCTGTACAAATGACTAGGCTTGTGTCATGTCCGCCCTCAGGTGTGTGGATAAGGTAATGTCTGATGCACAGCATAGCCAATCAAGGCACTGTAACACATAAACAGGGTGAAGTGATTAATGGGTGAGATATATTCTGGATTCCCTGTATCATGGTCCAGAGTTGAGGAGCAGAAGCTGCCTTGTTGCCAGTTCCAAAATGTACTGTGCCTAACTTTGCCTTGGACAGGGGACCACTGCAGACTCTTCCTCTGATGAGTCTGCACACAACTTTACTTCTGATACCATGGCATGTCTCTCAGCCAGCACTGAGATGTTTCCATGTTGTTGTATCAGTTTGCATACTACTATACTATTTAACATGGCACATTCCTTGAACATATGAGTACAGGTCTTGGGTGCAAACTGCAGCACACCACCAGATTAATGCAAAACATTGGAACTGTCCCTTCAGAAGTCCAAACATGCATTTGCCAGTGTTCATGTCTGCAAATGTGTGGTGCTATAAACCATTATAGCCATGATCTTGGGGTTTTAGAAGAGGGTCTTTATTCACAGTTCTATTGCTTATCTAGCATCACTAGCAACACTTAACAGTGAACACTATTGTACCTTGCCTGATGCCTGCTTTTATGAGGAATCAGGAAAACTGGCCTATATACTCACCAGTGCATGCACATACTAATTAGATGAGCATGCGTAAAATAATTCCACACTAATTGTTGGTAGAGGTACAATTGTGTCAGATGTGGGAATCATGGGAACTGACTAGGTTGGGCAGAGGCACATTATATAAGACAACTTGTGCATTACATGACACCTGGCAGATGATGCAGCTGAAGCCTTTCTACATGACATACCATGCACTGTTTGGTGCATATGGTGCACTAATGGAGATGTGGGTGCCATTAATGGCTCCCAGGACCTCAGCGGAGATGGACTATGGTGTAAAATGCCTGCAGTGTGCTGGCTTTCTCCTCTGCTCTCTGTGGAATCTTTATGTCCTCCTCCACATGCTGCAGCATCACATCAAAGTAGTATAGGATATGAGAGGCTGATGCCTACAAAATTCCCAGCATTCCCCATTTCTGACTCTGAAAGGTCCCTGTAGTGAGGATGGCCAATGGTATGAACAGTTTCACTTCCACAGAGATGACAGTTTGCATATTTACCTTCATTTCATGTGTGTGGGCAGCACATATGCTAACCCCTGCATGGTCTCTCTGTCCACAAGCTAGCAGTTAATAATATGTTAACTATACCCTGGTTATATAGGTGATGGTATTAGACACTTGTAGACCCATCTGTGCTGCAGAGGCAAACAATGTGCAGCCACTAATGTGCTGTTCATCGGGCCTATATTATTTACGCAAAGAAGTAGAATGTCGACTCACCTTTAGTCGACCCGTATTTGTCAAAGCTACACATCATCAAACGATCAAATCAGTGATTTCTTTCTAAGGGAAAGAAATTAGTTGGCCATTCTTTTACATTTTCCTTTTTCCCAACTGTAGTGCGATCTTGGAGTTAGTATATTCAATTGGGAGGGTGTGGGGGCAAAGCCCACCACTTTCAGAGTGTTTGTTTTAATGTGGTGTGTGTGGTTGGGCTACGGATTTCTTTCCCTTAGAAAGAAATAAATCATTTGGCCATTCAGTGTTGTGCAGTTTCAACAAATATGGGTTGATTTTAGGTAAGTCGACATTTTGCTTGTTCAACTATATAATATAGACCCTGTTCACCTATAGCTGCTGCTGTTATTAACATATTACCATGTGTGCAGCTCCAGTACAACAAAGACTGAAGGCATTCAGAATAGGTGAATAATACAATGTATAGTACTGACTTTATACATCTCTACATCAGTATGCCTTGTTTCCATTCACCATTTACATATGCAATTAGATTTGTTTGCTTAGCAACACTCATTTTCATGATATTATGCAGTCATTTGTATACCTTGTGTATAGTGCAATTTTTTCCATAGTGTGACCATGATAATTGCACCTATGAATTGCCTCCTCCATTATTATGATTGTTTATTTTGACATTTGCTTAATGTCATTCACTAAATGTTTCATAATCCCCCTCTCCTTGTTTTATTAGGGGAACTAAAGACTACCTACTGCAGTAAAAAGAAACAGAACTCACAGAAAAAGAGATATTATAGACTATTACTAACAATTCATTGCATATAAACATAAACCATGAAGATGAACTTGCTTGAGACTGAGTGGTTGATTTATAAGTATTCTAATTATAGTAAGAAAGTTATCTCATTATGGAAGAATATATGTGACTTTATAGCATAATGAATTTTATTTTCCAGGGAAATACTATTTGCAATTACATGGAACTGCAATGGGGATGCTAATAGAACAAGTATATAACTATAGTTATATTACCTATAAAGAATCTCATTCAGTAAAAACTGCAAGAAAGACCCAGCCATTGTAAAGTCCTCACTATAAGATACAATAAACTTTCTGTTGTGACAGCCCATGGGATATACGCAAATGAACCATCAAGGACATACCAATCTTTCAACTACATGGCTTATGAACACTTTTGACTTTTTACTTGTGAAGACTTTATGGATACATTCAAACTAATAAAGCTAAATCTAAACAGCTAGAAACTTGACAAATTTAGCCTTTTTCAGACCACATTATTATAGCATTAATGAATTGCTGGCTGTAGTTGAGAAACATAGAGGTTAAAATCAAGCCTGATGTCCATAAACGTTAGGTTGCCTGCAAAATATCCCAACTAAAATTCAAACCAAAGGGTAAAAAGGGTAAAAACCAGTCAGTAAAAACCCAGCCCAGGCAAGCTAGAGTATTCACTGTGCAATACCATAAATCTCCTGTAGTGGAGGCCCATGGGATATATGCAAATTATCCCTAAAGGACCTAGTAGTGTTTCAGCTATATGGTTCTGAATGCTATATTATTCTATTGAAGAGATAGGAAGAGAATGAGGCAACAGATTGGTTAAAAGACCAAATTAAGAAGTTTGTTACAGGAGATGGTATCAATAGCCCTCCATAGATAGTAGATGAGTGTAAACACTAGTGAGTTGTTATTTAAGTGAATACAAATGGCATTCAGGAAGGATATTAGGGCAGTATCTGTGCTATGAGATTAATGAACACCATGTTGTTATGGGGATAGTACATTATTAGACATTATACAATGACCCCCTCATTAATATTCCAAAACGTGCATGCTGCACATTGACCAGTGTGCCCATTGTAAATCCCACAATATACAAACGGAAAAAGGCTCAGTTGCCCAAACTTTTTTCCATTGGTATAAAGTGTCCAAAACTGTTTTTTTAATTAAAAAAAACAAAAAAAAATGGAGCAATGGAGACATCCTTTTCTCCGTTGCTTCTGTTTCAAAGCATTGATGTACTGGGTATGCATGGGAATGCCAGTCCCATATGCATGTGCAGTACATCAACACAAGGAAGCAGTATACCACTGGTGAAAGAACAGTAGTGCACTGTTATACAAAGACATCATTTAAGAAAATGTCATTGTATAATAGCAATACCAACTCTGTGGTTGTAGTGTATTGAAGATTTACCCAAGATTGGCTTTATTTAATCACTCGGGCTTTGCCCTCATGATTAAACCACACCAACCGTGGGTAAATCTTCAATATATCACACTACGTGTTGGTTATTGCTTAAATAGGTATTGGAGTAATTGTGTAAGTAGGATCTTGGACAGAGGAGAGCTAGAGGTCTAAAGCTGTTCATTTCACTAGGTGATCCACCTTTATGAAGGGTTAAAATATATAAGTGCTTCTAGCACAGAGAAAAGTGCAGTTCCTGTATGGGTCTATTTTGAGGTATTTTTAGGGGAGATTGTTAGGTACTAGAGTAGCAGGTTTTAATTTGGCGAGATAAGACAGAATTTTAGAGCTTGGAATTTGATGAATTACAAAGGTACTTGGGGAGGAGTTGGGTTTGTGAGTATCAGGTTGAGAGAGTATAGCGTTAGGGATAGATAAGAAGGTGGAAGATTTAATTAAATGTGTGTTAAAATTAGGGTCTATATCATATGGGCGAATTGTGTAAATTGCGAAGGCTCATAATATCGAATGTACCAGACCTCGAACTTCCTATTGTGGGGGGCTGCGCCCACCCTGCTAAATATATATTCCAACTGCGAGATTGCGCTACAATGAGGAAAGGGCAAATAACCCATTCTTCACTGTACCACGATCTCAGAAAAAGCACTTTGAGGTCTGGTACGTTCAATATTATGAGCGTTTGCAATTTGTGTGATTCGCTCATATGATATAGACCCTTAAAATTAGACAGACAGTGCTTCAGTTTGATTGACTGGGTTAAGAAGTTGAGAGATACTGGACTAGAATTATTTGGATGAGCTGAACTGAAGGTTTTGTTAGTTTGTAAAGAAGTTTTTCTTGTCAAGACTTAGAGTTTGATAGCATTTCTCAGTACTTGGTAGTATTGGAGAAAGGAAGAGACTGTTGTTGGTTTCCAGGAAATCTCTTTGTTTCATAAATTGTTCAATAACCAAACTTAGTCAAGAAGCACAGCTGGATTTCACTCTTTTCCTTCTAAGCAAAGCATGTGAATTTAGGATAGTTAAAAATATATTGCTAAAATGTAGAATAGAGTCATCCAGGTGAAGGGTTTTGAGGATACTTCTGTTATAGAGTTGTTGGTTTCTTTAATTGTTTGGCATTAAAGTTAAAGCAGTTCCTAACATAGTTAAATAGGATAGTTTTACATATCACAAAGTATCAGTGAATGGCACAATGGTGGTTGGTTAGGCAATCGGGTAGCACACCAGATTGTGAGATGTTGGGGTTATTGGTTAGGATCTAGTCAATGGTAGAGTCTATTCCTGAGGATTTATTATATTTGGTGGTGTTATTGATAAGTTGTGTGCAGTTATTTAGATGGAAACAAATAGCTGACATATTTGGATCAGTAGAAGTGGAAAGAAGGGCTGCATGTGGTCCAGTTGATATCAGTCACCTAAAATGTTTCATAGCAGAGACTGAAGGAGGCCCATTATAGGATATCCTCCAAAAATGATATGTTACTGGTTTCATTAGAAGAAATATAAATATCTCCAATGCATAATGATTTGCAATTGTTATGTTTTAAGATACATTTCTGAGTTTCCAAACTGGAATTTCCACAGGGTAAGTTAGCATTTGAAAGTTGTTTGAGAAAAGAACAACTTCATAGACCCATTTGGAAGGACAGTCTAGCTGTAAAATTGAAGTAGTCTATAGGTATGGTTCATTCGTTTAAGCACAACTATTTCAGCCGGGTTTCAATAAGAACTAAGATATCAGGAGAGTTTTGTAAGATCCAGGCATGTAATAGTGCGAGTTTTACTTTATATGCTGTGAATGTTAAGGCTAAGAAATTTAAGACTATGGTAGTGAGTTAGCTGTTCACTGAGGATGAAGGGTATGATGAAAGTCACTGCTAGTAAGGAGTAATTTCAGGTAGAGGAAAATCAGGAAGGAATGGTATGGAGTTACTTTTCCAAGGAGCTGGGGGAAGGAAGGCGAGTGATGGGGAACTCTGGTATTAATGTGCCTAGTGAGGATTAGGTAGTGGGGCTTTGTGCTGAAGAGGTAAGAAGAGACAAAAGTAAAGGATGAGAGATGTAATTTTGCAAGTAGTTTGTGAGGTTGTGTGGTAAGAAGTTGGAATTTTTTGAATGGCATTTTAATTTAGCAATGCATAAATGCAACAGCAGAAATATACAGAGTTGTTTAAGTAGAACATCTTTAGAGTTAAGCAACATGTTAATGTTTAATAACTGTTATCGAGCACACATATATTTATAGGAACATTTCACGAACATTATTTTTAAGAAAAGTGAGCAATACTGATGCTGCAGAAATGATGTCTGTATGTATGAAAAAGAAAGAGAGTATTAAAAAGATGATACCCCAATGGTTTTGTAAGTGTTAAATTGGGAAAATGTTAAAAACAAAATGATAGAGATACATATTCAGGAACTATAATGGCATGAGCAAAGAACAAAAATATACCAAATAATAATCGGGATATGATTCAAAGTAATAATAAGATCTGTTGTTTTCAGTTTTCATTTTATCCTTGACATATGGGTTCAGTTCTGATATCGGGACCAACTCGGCCATTAATACAGCTTGTGCAGAGCAAAAACTCTCAAGTGTCACCTCTACCCATAATCCCTGCCTCTCTCCCAATTACCTCAGATCTCATTTGCCACTTTTTCTGGACAGATGCACTCACCAGATCTTAGTTCTCGAACTTGGTACGTTTTTTGAACAGTTTACTTCATATTCATTCAGGTTTCTTCCTTTTTTCTGTGGTTATTTTCTTATTTTAACTCTAGTATCCCTATCGCTATCCTCTTTCTGTACACTTTGGTGTATTTGCTGATAGTCCTCTTTCTGTACACTTTGGTGTATTCTCTGCTATCATTGCTGATAGCCCTTTTTCTGTACACTTTAATGTACTCTTTTACTATCATTGTTGATGGTTTCTTTCATTCTTTTTTCTCTCTTTCTTCCCTTTCTTTAAAAAAATACTTTTCTGTCTAATATTTATTGTTTGAGAGCGTCTTTCTGTCTTCTTTTAGTGTGAGTGTAGTGTGTGCCCTTTCCAGCCCCTGTTTTATTATGGCTGAGAAAACTAAGGTTCCTTCTCACTTCAAAAAATGCCACAAGTTCTGCCATAAGATCTCTCTCTCACATTTACATCTGTTATGTGTTTATTGTTTGTCTCCTGTACATTTAGAGGAAGATTGCAGTATTTGTCGTGGCTTTAGTCATAGGGCTTTTGCTGAAAGAAAAAAATAATTAATATTGAAAAGTTTGATTCCTTCTGCCTTTGAAAATGCCATATCTGCTCAAGACAAGAGTAAAATGGATATTTCTTCCCCTTCATCATCCTCTTTGGAGACGGGCAAAAAGAGGAGTTTGTTGGTACCAACATCTCCATTGTTACCAACATCTAAGAAGCATAGATCCTAGGCCCCTAACGTTCCTCAGAACTGATGGAATCCAGCTCTAAGACATTGGCACCAGTAAGATCACAGGCATCGACCACAAGTCCTGTTTCAAAACCCTTGATGCTGAAGGCTTCGGCACAAGACATTTTGCTTTTTGGCTCTTCATCAATGCCAACGACATCAGCACAGACTATGGATATTGTGCAAAAGGATGTTTTACCCAGAACTAGTTACTCACCGTCTCTTGACCCCTTTGTGGGAGAGTTATCTGAAGTTTTTCTTCAAAGACCTAAATCACTCTCTCTAATGTCAGTATGTTTCACCAAAAGCCTTATCGAACTTGATGTGGAGAGACTAGTGAATAACATTTTGTGACTGAGAGGTTTTACAGGACTCCCTTTGGCTCTAGTCCCTATGTGTTCAGGAATCAAACCCCTTTAACCACTCCTCCTCTGACCTCCTCTGAGGCATCAGGGTTTACAACTCCAAGTTGTCCGGTGCTGATTGTATCAGAGTTCCAGAGATCTCTCTCACTTTGGAGCACGTTATTGCCCTGAGTTCTTCAATTCTATCAGATCTGGAGATCTCCTGGGGCTGTATCTTTCCTGTCAGCTCCAAGGGGCAGGAATTGACTCCAATGTTTGTGGACCCATCCCTGCACCTCAGAGGATCAAAACAGTTTAGTTCAGCTCTGAATTCTGTCTCAGGGGCTGTTTCTTCCGAGTGGGGTGTGACCACAGTTCCAAGGTGGTCTATTTCAGTTCTGGGCTCCCTTCCCTCGTCAGGGAGGCCAGCCTTCGAGGCAATGTTGGGAACCTAGTCTGTTACAGTGACTCAGTCAGCCCTTTCCTTCTTGGAGCATATACTTTCCTCTCACCCAGTTATTCGACCTGTCTCTCCACTGGGGCAGCAAGGACTGAAACCTCAGGGATCTTAGATACAGATTCTGTTGTCTTCTGACATCTCTCCAGACTATCACCCTGAGGAGGTTCCAAAGAAGAAGAAGTGCAAGAGGAAGCACTTAAATTCTTGAGAGGACTCAGTCACAGAAGACACTGATTTTGATGAAGAGGTGGGGTCCCCAAGGTCATCCCTTGATGATGTGTCCTTTGGAGACATCCTAGATATTCTGAAACAGAGGGTTGACTGAAGTACCAAAACTCTTCCTCAGAGGAATCAGTTTATCTGCAGGCTTTTGGTACTCAATCATCTACCTCTTGGTTGACTGTGCCCACTGAAAAACCCATTCAGTTGATTTCTCAGCGGGCGTAGAAGGCTCTGGACACCATTAAACCCATCCCAAGAGACCGGACAAAATGTTATCTGCACCTGAGGATAAACAATTCTGGACGAAAGATTTAGCAGTAGATGCCATGGTTGTAGCGTCCCCCATGAAAAAGGGCACCCACTAAGGAGAGTTCATGTATCCCTCTACACAACAGACAGTCTCAGGTGATGGATAGATTTGGAAAGTGTGTTTATGCTTCATCAACCTTTGCCTTGAGGTCTTTGAATTTCCTGGCACATTTTACTAGACTTCAAAGGAATCTAATCAAGGAGTTGTTAGATACCCTGGTAGGAGCTATTAATCTTCTTCTTCTTCTTTAGGCTTCTCTTATTTAGGGGTCACCACAGTGGATCACCTGTCTGCTCATGATTGGCAGTGAAGATTTACAGTGTTGAGTTGCCAGCCCAGCACCCAACCTTCCACAGAAGGCACACACATGCACGCACGCCTAGGGCCAATTTACAGTGTCCAATCCACCTACAGCATGTCTTTGGGATGTGGAAGGAAACCGGAGCACCTGGAGGAAACCCACACAACCACAGGGAGGACATGCAAACTCCGCAGAGACGGCACCCCAGCCAAGCATCAAACCAGAGAACATTTTGCTGTGAGATAGCAATGCTAACTACTGCACCACCTCGGCCAACCAAGGTGGGAGCTGTTAATGAGGGAGTCCAAGGAAAAAGCTGCTTCCCAGTTGGCCACCCTGGAGTCTGTGACAAGCTCATTCATGAGGGTGATTGCGCATGCAGCTGAAGGAACCACTAGAGCAGCGGGTTCAGGCATAACCATAAGGAGATATGTCTGATTGTGTCTTTGCAATTTTGTGGAACTACTACAGTCTTCATTTGTCAATGCACCCTTTGATGGATCATCTCTGTTTTGGCCCATAGTTAGATAGACATTATCCAGGTGTGAGATGGATGGTAAGACCCTTTATGCTGTGAGCATACATTTTCCACCATCCCCATATCCTTTTCCAGGAATCAGAGGACCGATGGAAAGATGTGGTTCAAAAAATTCCAAGGGCCTTTCTAGGACACACATTGTGCTAGTTCTTCCATGGGCAGAGCAGGGAACTACAATGCTGTCCACACCACAAAAGTGGCCTGCAGAACCAGGGCTTCAGAGACTCCTTCCTGGGTAAGTGCTTTCAGCGTTCCTGAAAGGAAGCCCAATTGTCTTCCTCTGGAGGCAGTCAGGGGATGCTTGTCCTTGCACCAAAATGCCTGGCTAAATAACAACAGATTCTTGGGTGCAACAGATTATTTCCAGAGGCTATACCCTACTATTTTCCTTTCTTCCCCCCATATGCAAAAAATCCACCCAGTCAGAGGGAACCAGTAGTTCTAAAAATTCAAAAACTGCAAGAGAAAACAGTCATCCAAGAAGTCCCATCAGACCAGAGAGGATCTGGGGTTTACTCAAAATCCATTTTAGTGCCAAAAAAAGACAAGGGACTTGAGACCAGTTTTGGATCTCAGTGTGTTGAACAAATCAGGATGACAAATGAAATTCTGGATGGTTACAGTCCAGTCCATTCTTCTGTTTTTTTTTTTTAGGAAAATAAACTGGATGTGTGTGATAGATCTTCAGGATGTGTATTACCACATAAAAAGGGACAAGCTCTCCAGAAAATTCCTCCACTTCCAGCTGGGATACAGTCATTAATAATTCAGGGTGCTGCCTTTTGCTCTCACCACAGCCCCCAGGGTGTTCACCAAATGTATGGCAGTAGTAGTAGCTCACTTGAGACTGCAAGGATTCCTAGTGTTTCCATATTTGGATGACTGGCTCATGACCGCTCTGACCAGGCATTGATTGATAAAGACAAGTGATTAGGTTTTCAACACCTGTGTGTACCTAGGAATAGATATAAATCATGAATAATCTCAACTGTCTCCAACTCAGAGTTTAGAGTTTATAGGTTCAAAAAATAATTCGCAGCAAGAAGGTACACACTTGCCTAATTTTACTGGCCCTAGGTTTTATGGCAATGACAATAATTCTTGTTGCCCTGGCCAGATATCACATGAAAATTCTTCAATGGTTGCTGGCATCAAAATGGTCTATGCTATACCAGTCCATGTCGGACCAGATTCTGATCACCAATCATTACAGAAAGGATCTAGCTTTGTGGATTCACTCCAAAGAAATTCTCCTGGGCCGCTCTTTTGTCCTTCCAGAATCCAAGGCCATCGTTACCACGGACACCTCCCAGATGGGGTGGGGAGAATTTTCAGGGCAAGACTGTTTAAGACACTTAGCCCCCTTAGATGTCAACTTGGATATTAAGAGTCTGTAACTAAGAATGGTGCTTTTAGCTTTGCAAGCCTTTCAAACAGCTCTTCCTGTGGGAACAATTGTGATTCAAATTATTCATTTTTTGAACAAGCAGTGGTTCACTTAAAAGGTATATGCAAAATGAAATGAGCAATTAAACATGGTCAGTTGCTGACATCACAACATCATATAATTGGAATGGAATAAAAAAGCCTACAACAAGTGGACAATCACAATCACAGTGACAGCATGTGGCATCTATATTTTTGTGCATAACACACACACTACTGCCCCTCAACAAATGTATCACTGTCACTACCTACATTTAGATTATGTTTTTATATGCATCTGTACAATTAAAACAATATAACAATAATCATAATTATACTATATAAAAATTCAGACATACCAGAAAAACATGAGTGGCTTATGGCACAAATATGACAGCAAACAGTATGTAATGTCATGTTAAACAAATCATCACAGGGCAGCTAATGTATATGGGATTGCAAGACACATGAAACTGAAGCACATGCTAGTAAATGTCTGCCAGCAGCATTCAGAATGCTGAGACAGCTGACATCATACCTCTCAACTGTCCAGGTTTTCACAGAATGTCCAGATTTTTGCCTCACATTTTTAATCTGTTTCTCATAAAACTTTATGATTTTTCTGGCAAATCACTGGGACAATCTGAGGATTGAAGTCACTAAGTAATAATACACAGTTGAGTTTCAGACTTCAAATCCTTCAGAAACTGCACGTCAACACAAGTCCTGTTATTCTAGCAACTTTATAAGTTTGTAAGAGCAATATTAAAAAGCTGCCCCTATTTTTGGGGGGTTATCCCCCCATTTTTTGTCAGGCTTTGTCCTGATTTCTAGCACTAAGAGTTTGAGAGGTATGGCAGACACTCATGCAACAACAGACAAGGCAGGCTATACAAAGTATAACAGTAAGAACCACTACCAACCACCAAAGTTTGCCACCATCTGTTGTTCCAACAGCAGTTCAAGACAAACAACTTATATATAAAGCATTCCAGCTAGAAAAAATTCAGTATGACAGTTACACACACGTCTGTCATTTAGCTTGTGTCAATGAAAACCTCACAAACTCCAGTTATCAAAAACATCCTGTTGATAACTCCAAAGAAAACATTTAACTTAAATGTATACTGTTATACACAATAAATCAATGATGAGTACATTTGTTTTTAAGATGCACTATTGGTAGTCTAGCATTAGCATTAGCATGCCTGAAAGTCCAAAAAATATATATTTAAACCTGAAGTTTTAACTATATCATGAGTCTTTCTGGGGAAATAAATGTTGACATTGACAACTCCCTCTGCTGCTCCTCAAGCTTGTGCACCCACTCTGTGTACAACAAACAGTTTCAGGCATGGTCTTTTTTTACCTGCAAACAGGAAAACAGAAGGTATTACAGCAACAGAAGGACAGTGTCAGGTCAATATATAATGAGTGCTATGTACAAAAACAAAACAGCAAACATCATGTCAGCTAGCCTTGACATAAAACATAATCAGATTTTGCACATCCAGTCATTACTGTGTCACTCTGAACACTGTGCACACATAGGGATTACTGTATGCAAACTGGAGCAACTGAGATTCAAACCTACAACTCTTACTTATGTTTGTATTACAAAGTGAAATCCTATATGCCTAACTAATCCATCTGGATTGCGAGTGCATGGATTGATAAAAGTTAAAAACTCAACAATATAAATATGCGTGGAAGAATTAAACACAATAATATCTGAAGTTGTGTTTCTAAATTAAATAAGTAAAATAAAAGTGCACATGCTGCCATCTGCTGTTAATTTGACCAGCAAAATTATGCAGTTGTGAGTGCATGTCAGTACATTACTCACAGCAATGACCAAAAGCTATCACACTTTACAGTTTCAGGTGTCATAAGTTTGCAATAAAGCATTTGACTGCACTTGAAATACAAAAGTACACTTTAACACTTTAAGGGAACTAGTGTTCATCAGTGGTGTTTAATATATAAACATGTAGTTTAGGTTGGAGGACGATCAATGTTAAAACGTATTGATTATAACATAATATTGTGCAATTCAAAATGTATAGGTGATGTAGTATGTATGTGTTATACCCAGCATTTACACATATAACCTTTCTGACAGAAGTACGATGTTTCTAGAAACTGTATGATGTTTCTAGAAACTGGATAATGGAGATCTCAGTAGTCATTCGCAGCCTAAGGGTTACAGGTGTTAATGCACCAAGGAAATGTTAGATGTGTAAAAAGTTGTACTACATAACTAACCAACAAAGTATAGATATCCCATATCTATTGTTAAATGGGAAGTAACAGAACTGGTAAAACATAATCTAAAATAGTCTACACTGAGATTCGAATCCATGCATACTCATAAACATCCATATCAGTTTACAGCTTAACCATCTCAGCTAATGGACATCCAACGTGCTTTCATGTTGTAAAATTCTGTTGAGTAATGATGGAATACACATTTATCCATCTTACAACATTACCACATGGCAGCAAGAGTTTACCTGTCATAGTTTGCAAAAATAACCATCAGAAGGTTCTTTTGAAAATAAACAAACCACTAATGGCATTATTATATAACTTTGTGATTCAGTACTACAAATCTCCACATACAGTGGGTAAACCTATAGTCATAAGACAGAATAAGGATTGCATTTCCACAATTCTTGTTCTTCCATTTTGCTTTACAAACTCCAACATATTTTAGCCATGGTGACCTGCATTGGTCTTACAGAATAAACATGGAATTTACAACAATGTTGTATATTATTTAATGTGGAGCTTACTAGTGTATGTATTACTCAGAATTCACATATGCAGAAGTATACTGTGAGAGGCTTTTAGTTTTGCAGATAAAGTAGAACTGTGTAGAAATCTGTGGCCTAAGCACTACAGGCATCATGGAACCATGGCCATGCTAGATGTGCAAAAATCTGCACTGTACACATTGCCAAACAACTGTATGTCTTTCATATGTGATGTACAATATTACTACATAGTCACCAATATTTTCAAAACTAGGCTAAAATGGGATTTGAATCTACACATAGGAGATCATCAGTCACTTTGTCAGATTGTTTAACCATTTCAGTTAAGTGACATAAATGCAGAATTTGTGCAATATCAGCAACAGCTATATGTGTGAAGTCTGCATGAATGTACAGTCATAATCAAAGATCCTTCAAAATGTGCATACTGGCCCAGTATAGCTGTAGATAACCTCAGAATGCATTGAAATGCTAATGATATCTTTAATGAGTAGAACTTAAATTCCGACAAATAGATTAGTATTATCACTACAAATAACCATAAAATACACTTGAAACAGTCTCAGAAACAGATATGCTTAACAAACACATATATGATAATATAAGTGTTAAGGTGTGGATTATGGAACTTCCTGAGTCTACATCTCAGATAAGGATACTGTGGCCAGATTATGATGATATGGGGACATCAGATGAAAGACGTGATGATGATGTGACCCACTATTTCATCTGGTAATGATGGTGACTTCTCCGTGATGGACCGTATAGCTGATGTGCATGGACCTGTGTCAGAGAACGTCTACTTATTATTACAGGCACTTGAGCAGCATACCTCTTAACCTGGAATTATCACAAATCTGGGCAAAGGCCCATGGAAAATAGGCACAATTGGCCAAATATCTGTGTGTTGATTATCATAAAATGTGCATGCATAACCCTGCCGACTCCAATGGAATTGTGGGATACCGACTTTTAAATGCAAATGGCAGACCCCATGCAGAAAATAGGGAAAGAAGGGGTAATGATAATGATGAAAATGGAATCCGTTCAAGCTAGACGTGCACCAGTTCACTGGCCTTTAACCCTTTACCTTTTCAGAAAAAAAGGATTGTTTTGGACTATCTGCCTGTTTATGGTCTATGCTTTAGGCAACTTCTCATATTATTCATGTGTACAAGCTATCAAGCTCTCAACATATGTTAATAATCCTTCTAGTAAAAGTAGACAAACTGTAATAATGTATTATGATAGATCCCTCCTTCCTCAGCACAGGTTGTTCACAGTCAAGCGGCCAAGTAAAGCCCTTTCTGTAATCAGGACTGTGGTTAATGTGAAAGCAGAAATATTTTCTTTTCCTGGTAACCACCTAACAAAACTAAACACTTTTCAGGGTAACTTGGGAGTCTGAGAAACACATATGTAGGTTGCTTCCCATGGAAAACTGGCACAGAATCTCCAAGAAAAAAACGTAATTCACAATAACAATTAACTTACAGAGCCTGCAAAATGTTAATGAATAATGATTTGACTGGCTTCAACACAGTTTCATCTTCTAGAGAGTTCAACTCTGACCTTGTACAAAGCAACCATGAAAGCAAACAACACATGTCTTTTACTGATAAAGCAATGAACTAGGACTGGTCTGGAGCCCTTGAAAATGTTATATGAGAAAAGCTATTCTTTAATACTGGTAAAACATTTCCATATATCCAGGCAAACTGTCTTTTATGCTTCAGTGTTTTGTGTGTGTGTGTGTGTGTGTGTGTGTGTGTGTGTGTGTGTGTGTGTGTGTGTGTGTGTGTGTGTGTGTGTGTGCGCATGTGTCCGTGTGTGTGTGTGTGTGTGTGTGTGCACGTGTGTTTATCACACTTCCTTATTTTTAACTGCTTATTATCAGACATGTTTACCTCAATACTTGAATCACTTCCAAGCACCAAATACTTGCTTCAGTCTCACGCAGTAATTTACTCGTCTGTTTATTGTTTTCAATACTGACTGTAATTGCTAATGATTGCTACATACAGGTCATTCAACAACCAGATCGTACATTTCAACTACTGCATCCTAAATCCTAACTACGGATCTGATGCTTGAGCTACACACTAGGAGAACAAATCGTTTTCATTTAAAGCAAAACCTGTATGAAGTCCACTGTCCAGCTAATAGCACTGCTACTGCACTACTAACTGATTACTTCACATCCACAGTGACTGAGCTCCTTGCTTCACTTGCAAAAATAACTGCTATAAATTATTTCAAAAGTTTCTGTTTGAGCCTGGCACTCTCTGTTTTCATTCCAACAATATGTAATTGTTGCTGCACAATCCATCAATAACAGGTGAGACTAAGAGCCATTCAACCATCAGGGATAGCTTATTGCCGACTGAGGCAATCTAAGACGTGTTCTATCCAGTGATTCCTCAGTCTTGATCTGCTGGTATTTTTGGTATTACCATGTTTAACTACCCTTGTATAACTATAACTTTTATATCTATAATAAACTATAAAATTGCCAGGTAGGGTGAGTGATTATAAAATCATGAATCCTTCTCTCTTTTACTGTAGCAAACGTAGGTAAAAGAAAAACACATTCTACAGTATAAACTAAGCAATATTATCACTCAGATGTGCATAGGTTTAATCCATAGTAGGCATAGGCAAAGTCTATAAGAAACAAATGATGGCAACAAAAATCTGCAGAAGGCGTGTATATGTGAAATTATATAACTCACACTGTTAGTGCACTGTCAATCACAACATCACTACATGCACATCGCATGGATGAAAGTGGCATGGCAAGCAAGCTGCAAGCTGAGTGCTAACTATTTTTAATTTTAAGTTTAACAAAAAAAGAAGTGTGCTGCAGACAGTGCAGCAGATTGCTGAAAAGCCAAATTCCTAATTTCCTTTTGCTGCAGTTTCTAATTTAATTCTTTTTTTTTACTTTTACTTACCTGGAGGAGGTCGAGCAGCTGAAAGTAAAGTTTCAGTTCTCATCTTACCTGATTCCTGTATGCAGCTTCTGCAGGGTCAGGGGTGGATGTCTCTTTCTGCTCACTACTGCAGCAATACAGAATTTAAAGTTAATTTAATTCTTATAAAACTTACAAAAACAATCCCAATTAATTTAAACTTAAGTAGGAAGACAGTACACTTGAAGCAAAAATGTTTGCTTCATGTGTACTGCCTTCCTATTTGGTTTTGTTTAATTTAATACTTAATTAAATTATTTGTATTTTATACAAATGTACACATACAGGGAGGGAAAGCTAGCTCTATTCATCATGAGTCGCTGCTGTGTGTGTGTGTGTGTGTGTGTGTGTGTGTGTGTGTGTGTGTGTGTGTGTGTGTGTGTGTGTGTTGCTATTAAATTAAATTCACCAACCACCATTAAAACTAAAACAGTACTATTGTCCATCCGAGTCTACTCTGACCGAGTTTGATGTCATCACACACGTCACCTCTGCACATTGATGATGTCGTGGGATATGTGATAATGTCAGTCATAATGTAAATAAAAATAAAAAAAAATAAAAAAATAAAAAAACGGGAATTGAAGGGCCACTCAGAAATTCATGGCACCCCATTATTTTCATCTCAAAACCGGTAAATACTGAGGAATCCGGTAAGGTTGAGAGATGTGTGGAGCATTCACAGTGACATCATGAACCTGCATGAACTTACTCATGCCACTGATCATGTAACACACCAGCTGCATGTGTCACATGAAGGTCAGGAGTGCAGATATGGAGAGGTCATGGCAGCAGTGTCTGCACAACATGATAGTGTGGTATCTGTACACGATCTGTTGAAAACCTTGTTATGGCAGTGTTACAGTAGTGCCATAGTGCTAACAGTGTGTTAGGTGGCTCACTGTAATAAATTGATTACCTCCAAAGGGGAGACGCAGACTCCCACCCCCCCCAATTAGACCCAGACATCACCCTCTGATATCAAGTTGTGTGCTGCAACCTGTATGCTCATCTGCTGTAGGTCACTCAACTGTAAACCCAGCAGTCACTTTAATTTCACACTGTGTCCCAACGTACAAGTGTCATCACATCCAGCTCTTCGGTAGAACAGCATGGGCTGACTGTTTCCAGATGTGGCACGGGTAGCCAGGAATGCAATGTGGGCTGTCAGTGAGTGCCCTAGACTGCATTAGAGTAACAGTGGCAGTTGATCTGTGCCCTGTTGTGTCATTCTCACCCTGTGACAATAATGACATCTGTGCTGACCACTGACTAATTAATCTGTAGGTGATTGTTCAAATGTCTGATGCCACAGGATTTTTGTGATCATTTATCTGATCTGGTTGACTAGCTTCAACTTGTGATATGTAAAGCTTCTTTATTATTGGTATATGTTAGTAGAGATATTGACCACAGTAATGCTATACATTTCATCATGCTTTCACTTTTGCATCAGCTGCTAGTTGACATATAGCAGATGCTTACATGGTTAACTGATTGCCATATTACACTATTCCTTGGTGTCTGCCATTCATGCATGCATGCACAAGTATGCCTCTATATGCACACCTGTGTCACTTATGGCATATTAATAGGCACTGCACATGCTTCACCTTTATATGCACACCTGTGTCACTTATGGCATATTAATAGGCACTGCACATGCTTCACCTCTATATGCACACCTGTGTCACTTATGGCATATTAATAGGCACTGCACATGCTTCACCATTGGCACGCATTGCATCTCTGTCTAGCTGCTTCTGTTTTCAATCACCATGCTGACATGGACTTCCCATGTGTGGCTTCCCATATCTGACTGATTCTGCACACTTCCCATGTGTGGCTTCCCATATCTGACTGATTCTGTACACACACACACACACACACACACACACACACACACACACATATATATATATATATATATATATATATATATATATATATATATATACACACACACACACACACACACACACACACACACACACACACACACACACACACACACACATATATATATATATATATATATATATATATATATATATATATATATATATATATACCTGTGTTGCTTTATCCCCAAAACTGCTGCATGTTCCATGCTAACTGTGTAGTTGCTGAGTCATGTTGCAGCAATAAACTGCTCATCATAGCATTGTCTTCTGCATGACATTCCATATAAGGCACGGGATGTGATGCTTGCTTGTGTTTATTTTCTTTTTCTCCGGTCTTTGGGATGCTTGTAATTATCCATGCTGTTGTAAGAGTTTTGGTGTGTAGGAATACACTTTTGCACGTCGCATACTGCAATGTGTGATGTATCAGTATTAGTGCATGGTCCCTGTTTTTAGGTATGTTTTTGTTGATACATTCCCATACACATCATGCACCTAGATTTTATATGATAATGGCTATTTGATGGGTAACGTTCAATGATAATTATCTGTATGATGATATCCTACCTTTCCAATGACACTTTCTGTTGTGCACACCTCTGTGTCCCACACATTTTCCTGTGTGGCCCTCTATGGTGATGAACCTTGCAAACAGTCTTCCTGCGCTGATGTTTCCTCTGAGTATTGTTTTTAATTGTCCATACTGGTATACCTTAAGCTTCTGTTAAGTATGATGTTAATTGTGGACAACTAATGGTTTCTTTCCATTAGCTGTGCCCTGTGCTGCTGTTGTGGGGCAACATGTGAACATCACTGTTTAGTCTGTGTACTTTTGTGTGTGTGGTTTGCCATGACTCAAAGGTATGTGTCAGACACTCTCATGTTGCCTGAACTAGGATGTATGTCTGCATCCTCTGTTGCCCACACCTATTTCTTCTCACTCCTGTGCCTTCTGATCATCCTGTGACAGCTATGATATGTCATCATTAGACATCTGGGGTTCTTGGAGTAGGTCACCTGCACTTGTAAGCCACCATATTTTGCTGTTATCATGTTGTGTACTATGGCACACATGGTAACCATCTGTGATGCCTTTTCTTGTGTGTATTGTAGAGCACCCCTGGATGTGTCCAGACATCTGAATCTAGCTTTCAGCATGCCAAACACACATTCAATGGTATTTCATATCACAGTGTGAGCTCTGCTGTATGCATCCTGGCAGACATTTATGGAACTCTTTATGGCATCATTAGCCAAGGCTCCAATGGATAACTAAAGCCACCTGCTTGTGTGAAGGAGGTAACATATATGTTGTCCATATGCTTAATGTTGACAGGTGTAGATTCTGATTATATCATAGCTGTGGTCCTGTATGTACTGAGTAGTAGCCTCTCATATTACTTCTGTCAGATCACTTTCCCTCCACATTGAGGCATCATGCATACAACCGGGGTGTGTTGCCATGATATTGGTAATGAGGCCATCTGCTGAGCACACTGCATGATACTTGAGTGGGGGTCACACCTTTCTGTTGATGCACTCTTTAGTATCAGGTACAACCTGGGTTTTACCTGGGACTTGAATGCAGCCTTTTTCACCAAGGACGGGGCAGAAGTTGGCTATTGCATAAAATTGTTGCATGGCAGTCCTGGGTGCTGTTGGGAGATAGATATATTCATCCACCTTGGTGCACATCGTTGCCAGGAACAGTGAGAGGATGTGACTGGGAAACTCCTACTGCATCTCCAGTATGCCATTGAAATATCCCATAGGCCAGTATATCTAGAGTCAAACACACTTTTGTTTATATCAGCATTGGGTTACTCCACAGACTACAAGCACACATGTTGGGTGCACACATCCTACACACAGCCTACACCAGCTTTCTCTCTAATCTATATCTGTCTATTATTCCCTGGCATACCACTCAACTGTACAGACTTTCACAAAATATCCAGATTTTTATCTCATATTTTTAGCATGCTTCTCATAAAACTGTGTTTTTCTGGCAAATCCCTGGCAAATCATTGAAGACTGAAGTCAGAAAATAATGGCAGATATTTGAGCTTTAGACTTCATATCATTCAGAAAATTCATACTAATGCAAAACTTGTTCTATCAACTTTCTAAGTTTGTAAGAGCAATATTTATATGGTGTACCTATTTTGGGCATTTTCCCCCCATTATTTGTGGTTTTGTCCAGATTTCTTGCTCTATGTCTAAGAGGTTGAGAGGTATGGGGGGTTAAGAGGAAATTAGGGGGTGTATGTATGTGTCATACCTCTCAACTGTCCAGATATTTTTGGTCTGTTCCTTATAAAATTTGAGTTTTCTGGAAAATCACTGAAGAGTGAAGTTACTAAATTAAGAAAATATTCAGGCTTCATATCCTTCAGAAAATACATACTAACACAACCCTGTTAGTCTAGTAGCAATTTTTATTATTTTACATTTGTTTACGAGGAGAGTTCAACTGAACCCAAAAAAGGCCTGTTTTCAGAGGAGACCCAAGGGGAAGCCCTAAGTTACATATAATAAGCAGCGTAAACAATAGAATTTTAAAATACAGGTTACATGGTAAACAGAGATGCAATTGCACAAGTGTCATATAATCAACAGTGTAAACACAGAGTTTAAAAACAGGTTACATAGCAAACAGAGATAAAAGTTGTTTGAAAAAAAAAAAACAATTGCCTTGAAAAATAAAAACTAAAACAAGCAACGGTAGTACAGATAATGCAGTAAGGATGGTTAGTAACACACAATTATGCTTGACTGTTCTAGAATGAACACATGAGACAATATATTAACAAATTTTTATGTAATGGTGAGGTGGTTGCCTCACCAAAATTAAACAATTAGAATACCATAATATACAATATTAAGATTTAAGATCAAAAGATCAATATTTAAAATCTATTCCTATTTTGGGCCTTTGTCCTCCAATATTTTAGGCTTTGACCAGATGTCTTGCACTAATAGGCCAAAATGTATGTATGGTTCATAGGTTAATAGGTTGGTACTAGGCTATCGACCCTAGGGCCTATACAAGCCTAGCCATAATAATTCCCTGGTTATTTCTTCCCACACTATTTACTTCCCTGCACCCCTGTCTAGCAGGGCGACTGACATGATCCCCAAGGTGAATTTCCTTTCTCCCATCCATGCATCAAGATTCATTTTGAAGAGGGCCAAAGAGGTACTCTGCTTGACATGTATGGGCAGTCTGTTCCAGAGTCTGGGGATTCTCTGGGTCAGGAACCTATCCCTCCAGCATGTTTTGTTTATTGTGATGACAAGGTTTAGAGCCCTGGAGTGAGTGGCTCTGAGGGATTGGGATTTCTTCAAGTGTAGCATGTCCAACAGCTCTGGGTTTGACATGGCCTTGTATGTTAAGCAGAAATCACCTCAGAGTAGATGATATGTAACAGAGTGTAGCTGGAGTTTTTTAAGGCGGTCAGCATAGGGCATCTGCGTTAGACCTGTGATTCTCTTAGTGAGGTATTTCTGCGGCCTTTCCAGTTGTTGCAGATGTCTTGAGAGGTACATACCAAATGGGGAGTATTTTATAATGGGTCTAATGAGGGATGAGTACAGTGGGACAATGACCTCCTTTTTTCTGGATGAAAAACCCTTAGTGATGAGGTGTGCCACATAGAAGGATTTCCTGACTGTCATGGCGATGTGGTTACTGAAGGTGAGACCATTGTCTACCTGTGTTCCTAAGTCTCTTATCACACTTTTGGTGTTTAGTGTACTGCCACCTATGTGATAATTCATGGGTACATGTTTTTTCCCAAAGGGGATAACTATACATTTCTTGGCATTGACCTTGAGCCCATGGCTCTGGCACCAAACATCTGTTTCTGTAAGGCCCTTTTGTAGAGTATCCACATCATTTGGGGATTCAGTAATGGCTCCCAGTTTGCAGTCATCTGTGAACTTTGTTAGCCAGAGTCCCTTAGTGTTGGCCTGTACTTCAGAGAAGTAGATGCCAAACAAGAGAGGTCCCAGGACTGAACCCTGGGGTACTCCACTTGTCACTTTTCTGGAGCTGGATTTGGAGTCAGCTACTTTTACAGTGTGGGTTCTGTCAGTAAGCCAGTTGGCAACCCATTGAGTGATGTAAGGATTAATGCCCAGCTTAGTAAGTTTATCTATGATTTCAGAGTAGGGGGTGGTGTCAAAGGCCTTGGCGAGGTCCAGATATGCTGTGTGGACTGCCTTACCCTCGTCCACAGCTCTGGAGACTGATTTGAAAAAGTCAATCAGGTTCAGGAGACAAGATCGGCCCTTCACAAACCCAAACTGGGTGGGGTCCAGTGTTTTAAGGTTGCCAATATCTTTGTTTATATGTTCCATGATAATACGTTCCATGGTCTTACAGATCAGGCTCATCAGACTGATGGGGCGGTAGCTCCCAGGATCCAAGGTGGATCCCCCTCTTGTGGAATGGGGTAACTGTAGCTGTGCGCCACTCAGTGGGCATGAAACCTGAGGTGAGGGTATGATTAAACATGACACTTAGGTGAGGTGCCAGTTCATTTTGTAGTTCAAGTAGTACACAGCCTGGGATGTCATCTGGTCCCATGGATGCTGTATTCTTAGCTTTGGAGAGTGCGTTTTTCACCTGTGTGGCCATTATTACCAGAATTTGGTAATCTTCCTGTACTGAGATGGATCATTTAGGGGGGGGGTGAAGTTGGCACTGAATCGATCTGCCAGGATATTGGTAATATCCTTGGGATCAGTATATTTAATGCCATTCTGTTGTAGCTCAGAGCATATCTGAGCATTGCCGTTTAGATTCTTGACATAGTTATAGAATACCATGTGGTTGTCTTTGGAGTCTTTGGCAATTTTATTTTCGTAATTGTCTTTGGAGAATTTTATGAGGGATCTCAGCTTCTTACTGAGGCTGGTAAGGGAGATTTTTGCATCCTGGGATTTTCCTCTTTTCTGCAACAGTTTCTTCCTTTTGTTGTAAAGTTTGTCTATGGCAGGGGACCACCAGATTAGCTTCCTTTTTTTTGGAGGAGAGCATCTTGGTTCTATTTGGGATGGCATGATTCATGAATGAGTGGATGTGCTCGTACAGTGCCTTACTGTAGGACTCAGCAGTCGAACTTTCAGTTCCCGTCTGCATGGGTGCCATGAAGTTTGTAACTTCTGACTTGAGTAGCATGACGTGGCTTTGGAGAAGTTTTTTGTGGAGGTTTCCTTACTGGGAGGTGGGGGTGGCATGTGGATGTTAAGGGTGATTAGCTTATGATCTGACCTGCCCAACAAGGAGGTGACCATAGGTGTGGAGCATTGATTTCCCATGTTGATAATGACCAGGTCTAGGATATTGGAGCACCTGGTTGGACTATGGATTAGTTGATCCAGGGCATTGGAATTTATGAATTCCAAGAACCATTGGGCAAAAGTGTTGGTACATGAGTAGTTTTCCCAGTTAATGGCAGGGTAGTTGAAATCACCCAGTATTAGGGTGTTTGGTTGTATATTAATATTTTCCAGTATGTTTAGAAAGGTGTAGTGAGAATCTTGGGGCATGATGGGGGATCTGTAGCAACCTACAATTTGGATTGCAGACTTACCTAGTGTTAGTTGCACCTGGAGAATTTCAGACACATTGTGTTGGGCAACTAACCTGGTGGTGTGAATATCCTTGGTGAATATGGACACTACTCCACCTTTAGTGTTTCGATCCTGGTTTGGAGGTTGAAAAGTGCAGTAAGAGTTGTAGCCTGGCATTGCAGGGGTGCTCTCTGGAGCCTTGAACCAGGTCTCAGTTACTGCACAGATATCGATGTTCACCATTTTTAGGAGTGCCTCGAGAGAGTGCATTTTGAGGTTTAGACTTCTAGCATTGAGTAGCATTACCTTCAGATTTTGCATGCTTGTACCTGTTATGGAGGTGGTTTTGTTCTTTAAACTTTGCCTAAAAAAGGCACTATAGGGGTGGCAAGAACCTTAGCCAGTAACTTGAATCCCAGGGCTGACAGGTGCAGACCATCTCTGGCAAAGCATCGTGGTCTGTCGATCATGTCATCCTAGGCAGACAGATACTGGATCCCCTTTGAATGACACCAGAAGCTTAGCCAATTGTTGAAGTCAATCATTTTGTCCTTATATTGTGGTATCATTCTGGGCGAAGGCAGGATGCTACTCAGGGCTAGGGTCATACCTGCCTGGGCCACATGATCCGAGAGATCTTTCATGTCTCTTTTCATGTAGTCCAGGGAGGTACATCTCAAGTCATTCATTCCAGCATGGACAATGACAAAGTCATATTTGTACTTGTTGTGGAGTGACTTGAGTCGATGAGTTATGTGGTGGATCCTGGCACCTGACAGGCACCTGACTGTAATTTTCTCCTTGTTCAGCCTGGTGAGTGGGACATCAGTGTGCCTGACTATAGAGTAACCTATGACTAAAGTGTTAGGTACATTGTCTTTCCCTAGGAGCTGTTGCTGGATGGCACACTGGTGTTGTGAGCTATGTGACACTTTGGTTGTGATTGGTGTTTGCTTGCATTTCAGCTTCAGAGTTCCTTGTTGCTTGGGCAGGTTACAGTTAAGGGCCTCTGCATGTGTGGATTTAGTGTTGCTATGTGTGGGTGTTGGTGGGGTGAGTTTAGAAGGGCTATATGTTGCTTGAGGTGTAGTACAGGTGTTAACCTTCTCCTCTTGACTGTCTAGCACAATCTTGGGTAAAGCAAGCTTTGCTTCCAGTTTGGGTATGTAATGGCATCTCTCACAGGTTGTAATGTTGGGTGGTAGGAGGAGAGGGTTGTCTGTGTACATGAGGCAATTGCTGCATTGCCCCAGTATGCCCAGATTCACCAGGTGGACAGGAGAAATCACCGGAAGCTGACCTTTGGACATGCCTGGTTTGGTGCTTTGTTTTGAAAATAACAGGAGCTGTTTTCCATTACCTTAGCAAGATACTTTGCAATTATAGGCTGTTTATTGCCTATGATTAATTTCTCCTTAATAATAAGGAGAGTTGAGTGCTTGTATCAGTTTAAGGCTTCCTAGTGCTTTTCAGCAGGTATTAGAGCAAGTGGCCAAGTGCTAGTCACAGGGATGCTTAAAGGTAAGATGAAAAAAAATGATTTATTCTAAACACTGTAGTGTGTACTAGAGAATTTAGAAGTGAAAGTAGGTAACTTAAGTTTTACCTGTCTAAAAAGTTAAGTTTTAGTGGAGTCATTATTTTTAAAACAGCAAGATGGATTGAAAGGGGGTGATCACTTTTGTATTCCAGTACTATGGAATACAGCAGAATGGCCAATAAATGTAAATAGTTTAAGGGAAGTGATTTCACAAAATGATAATTTTGTGCTTACTCACACAAGCCAGTGAAAGCAGAGAGGAAATGAGATGTATGGTCAAATTAACATAAGAGGCAGGCAACTAGAAAGACAGTGGTATTTAAGAACATGACAGTGACAGGGTAGGGGGGGGAAAAATGTCTGTCTAACTCACAAGAGACAGAGCTGTAGTGTGTTTTGAAGTTTTAATATGCAGTTAAAAGCAAAATACAAGTGAAACACAAGGTAAAGAATGCAAATCAAAGTATTCAAAATATAAAAAGGCAATAAACTAATACAAAATACAACAAAGATCAAACTAGCCATTCCTTCACAGCAAAGTGTAGCAGAGTCTGGGTGAGCTTTTCTGATAAAGCACTGAAATGCTTTATTTTACCCTTTAAATAGAAGGTTTAGTTCCTAGCTCAACCCCTTGAGTTCACAAATGATTAACCTTAAGTGACCTTTTTTATCTTATGTATGAGTCCTTAATTGATCAGTTCTAATTTCTGCCTGACTCACAAAAGACAGAGCTGTGGTGTCTTTTGAAGTTTTAATATGCAGTTAAAAGCAGAATACAAGTAAAACACAAGGTAAAGAAAACAAATCACAGTATTCAAAATATAAAAAGGCAATAAACTAATACAAAATAGAACAAATAAAAAGCAAACTAACCTTTCCTTCACAGCAAAGTGTAGTAGAGTCTGGGTGAGCCTGGTTTGAGAGCTGGTTTAACTGGCAGCTAGCTGGCTGCCTTCCAGGATGCATTTGCAGATTGTCCTTTTGTATGGCCAGCTGTACCCCAGCCTGTTGTAGTGCATTAAATGCTGGCTGCATTATTTATTTATTAATATGCATAGTTTGCGGAGTCCACAGGATTCTGTATGAATCTGTGAAATATACTGGCATTAAGATAAAGCACATATGGCTATAAACACATTGGGTGCACCTGCTGTGTTCTGGAATCAGGTGGACATGTGCAGAGTCTGCAATTATCTAAGCTGAATAATTACTTAGTCTCATTTTAGCATAATTTATAGAATTGCATCTGATGCCGATTTGCTGATGTCTTCCTCCGGCATGCTGCTCTGTCCACAACTTTCTATTGGCATCCAGCCCTTGGACACATCAATTTCTTAATATTTGAAATTTGAGACTATGTTTATCATTACCTTTTATAAATAAACTTATGGAGAGAAATATGGGTATAAAAAGATAGCATTTATTTATTTGTGGTTAGTACATTTTCTGATACAAAGAACCTCTTCATCCATTAATCAGATGCATGCAAGATATGCATTCAGTATGATATCCGAAATAATAACTGGTCAGTATAAATATCCTTTGTTACTAATCTGTATCATCTGTTTGTTACACATCAAAATTAGTAGTAACAGATTCTGCACAGCCATGCAAACTGCAAGCATCTGTAAAATATTACGAGAGCAGAAACCCTATTATAATTTACATGTAGAAAGTATAATGTTAGCAGCAAAACTCATGTTTAAGAAATTAGAACTGGAATTCACTAATATTAAAATGAATTATTATCCTTAGTATTTGCAGTAATTGGCTGATTACTCTTTTAGTTTTAACTTCACAGCAAACAGAATTTGCCCATTACTTATATATGCATACAAGACACAGAGGCCAGAAATACAAAACAGCAGTGTGTGCAAAGTGTAGAAATCAGAGATGTATCTGGAAATGGAAAATACAAAACACACTGCACTTAGAATTACTAAACCACTGAATGCAAGATACAGAAAGGTGAAGCATAAATGCGGAGAGGTGAACCACAAGCACCTCTCATTTCTGACTTTACTTTTGGTATTTTGCTTTTCATCTTTGCAGTTTATGTACATGCTGTACCTTGTCATAAAGTGAATGCTGTGACTGGGAATATATTAAGACTTCACAGTTCAGAATTTTTGAGCATTGACTTGATGCTTTCAGACACTGTGCATCTTGTTGTTGTATAGAATGATACTAATCATCACTATAAAATGATACTACCTGCATCCACAAGTATTGCTTTTTGTATTCAATGGCATGTTAGTATTTATGGCATTAGCACCATTGTTACACTAACCCGCCATGTATAATATAATCCCCTCTTTCATCTTACTGGTCTCTAATAACTTTCCTAACCTACCTGCTGCTGCCTATACCTCCACCACTTCTGCTCTAATAGTTTAACTCTATTCTCCCATTTCTATTACACATTCGTAACTGTAGACATATTTTGTTTGTGAGATCTTCTTTGTATATACTGATTGTCAGATTTTCTATGCTTACTCATAAATTTAAACCTCTGTTATTTGCATTCTGTACATTGATTTGTTACATTATGATGTAACCTGAGCTGAGCCTGTAATTGGTCATTGTTTAATCAGTGTTCTACCCAAGTAAACAAATTTAAATAACTAAATAAATAAATGGCCCACAACATGCAGGCCATACTGTTCTCATGTTAGGATGATTTATTCATTTAACTCTTGTCAGCGATGACCTGGGTACAAGGCAAAGCACACAATAGTTACAAAACACAGAGAGCAGCGATGTGTACCTGGAAGAAAAGCAATGATTAAAGATGTAACAATGAAGCATTTGCAATGTCATTTCACACCATCCATTTTCCAATAAATAGAGGCCACCATGATGTATTCTTATGTTAGCTGGTCTTCATGATATTGCATTTACTAAGAATACATATGGCTGTACAAGCCTGAGAATACCAAATTAACCATTCCTTGCTTATTCTTGGATTTACGTTATACAGGTGTCTAAAGTATTACAAGTAAGTTATGAAATGGTTTGAGTGTAAGTCCTCATATACCCAATAAGATGGGTGGTGTGACTCTTAAAGATAGTTAAGAATCTGCTTCACATCTGTTTTGTGTGTGCAGCCTAAATATACTGAAATGCAAATCAAAGTGTACTGTGTTCTGTAGCAGCATTACACTGCTAGGAACTGGAAGAAATATCCTTATTAAATACTGACCTTTATTGCAAAAATGTCATTAATGCTTCAGCAAGGATTAATTTTCAATTTGAAAAAGTTCTGAAGAGAGATTTTGGATTTGTGTAAAATGCTAAATTGGCATGTGTGCTTCTACAATATGAAACACAGAAAGATTAGCCTATTTACTTTTTATCTGTTTATTAATAAAGTGAATCCACTAGGCACTAGTGCCCTTTTTCAAGGTTGAACTGAGAATATAGTGTGATTCATGACATGCTAAAAGTCATGCAGTATGAAAACGGAGAGCGATGGAATAGAACCCAGGATTACAAGATGAAGTTCAGTAGCAGATCATTTTTAACTCATAAACATCACACCTCTAGCAGCCTACACACTTCTGGCATTCCAGAGCATTTTCTGAAAAAATAAACTTAAAAATCATAAGATCAACAAATGTAAATATTATGTGAACAAAACAAGCTATTAAAACCGCACAAACAGCAATGCTATGAGTAAGGAGGATTCTTTGCAGTGATTTATTTATTTATTTATATTTGATTACTGGGAAAGTCCGATTGGGTAGGAGATCATTTTCAATGGAGGCCCGGGAAGTAAAGCTCTAAAGTATTGCAAAACATTTTATGAACAGTAATTTTACAATCTTCAAAAATAATACAAAACATCTACAGATCTTTAATATAATTATTTAAGTTATACCAAATTATACATAATATGAGTTTGGCTAAGAACAGACACAGGTTATATGGTAATGATTCAATATTTAAAGAAATTTTAGCCAGTCTACACAGAAATTAAAGGAACGTTAATATACAGCAAACAGGAATTACAACACAAAGTGAGAGAAAAGCAGGCTTATGGTATATTTAGAGGAAAAGCCAGAGGAGATAAATTGATAGGATTGAGGAGGTGAGTGAAGAAGAGAGAGTAAGGAGGTGTAAGTGTGAATATTTATTTTATTTATTTATTTAACATTTGTTGACCGAATTCTGTGGTGGTGGTGCGGTAGCGTTGTTGCCTCACAGCAAGAGGTTCCCCCATTCGATTCTCGGCTTGGGTTGGGAGTGCCTTCTGTGTGGAGTCTGCATGTCCTCCCCACAGTCGAGTGGGCATTTGAGAGACATGCATTCAATGGGCATGCCTTTGTTGAAGGTTGACTGTCAGGCTGGCAACTCAACACCATAAAAACTAACTGCCAATCATTAGCGGACCGGAGTTCTGCTGTGGTGACCCCTAACCAAGAAAAGCCGAAAGACAAACAACAACATTTAACATTTGTTGACCGGAAAAGTCCAACTAGAACAGAGCCTATTTTCAGCAGAGGCCTAGGGAGAAGTACTTCAGATGCATGTCTTTTGAATAGGTACTTGTTCACATTTAGGGATATAGTTTATCTTGGTGTTCAGCAAGAACAGAGCCAGCTTTTGTCTGTCTAGGAATTGTTTCAGAATGGTTTTGAAGGATCAGAGGGAGAGTGTACACCTGATGGATACAGGTAAGGAATTTTATGCTTTGCAACATGGTACTAGTATAGAAAATGCCCAGCAGATTTGATAGGTTTGTGAACAGACCGGAGTTGTTGTTCATTGGATTGTAATGACTGACTGGGAACACAGTTGTGTAGAATGTTATTTAGTGCTGGGCAATTAGATGGATACTGGGTAATTTTATAGGCAGTAACACGCTGTGAATATGCTAGATGACAGGGCAGTTCTAACGAGTTTCAGCTTTTTGGTGCTATACAGTGATAGTATCTGAAAGGGGTCTTTTGCTGCAAATTTAGCAACTTTGTTACAGCATTGTTCAAGTTTTGATTTTTGTGAAGCCTGGAGGTTAGTGAGGATGGAAACGCTATAAAGAAGTAGTGGCAGGTATAGTTTCAGTTGTGTTGGTGAGAAGGTTTTTGGCTCTGTAAAGCATCCCCAGTTCTTTTTTAAAAGCATCCCCAGTTCTTTTTTAAAAGCATCCCAAAGTTTTGATGATTTTTTTCTTATGCAATTTTGTATTTGCAGTTCTAATTTAAGATTATCATTCACTGTCGTCCTTAATAATTTGTTATGAGAAGTGACTTTAATGGTTGTATTATCAAGAGAAAGGACTTAAAAATTTTGTTTTTTCATGAGAGAGAAATTTGAAAAAAAAGTAGAAATTTATTATTTTTAGTTTTTTTTTAGGGTTGAGCATGAGTTGTGAGTTACAAAATCATGTCTCATTGACTGTTAAACCTTCCTGAGTAATTTTTTAGAGGTGTGACATGTCAGATGTCCAAGTGAGTAAGAAGTCATCTGCATATCTTATTGGTGAGGCTTGTTGTGTAAATGTGTGGGGAGTGTTGATGAGAATGTTAAAAAGAGGGGACAAAGGTTAGAGCCTTGCTGTACACCACTGGTGACCGGGAGGCTGGAGAGAAGGTTGAGTGCCATTTTACTGACTGATCCTGTTGGATAGGTAGTTTTGAACCATAGAAAGGTGGGTTGAGAGAGACCTAATGAGGACATTTGAAGTAAAAGTTTGCTGTGAAAAACTGTTTTGAAGATTTTAGACAAGTCTAGAAATAGGGAGAAGATTAGTTTGCTGTTATCGTTAGCTTAATTGACAGTATCTATAAAGGTTAGAAATGTGGTGTTAGTAGTATGGGAGGGACAGAAGCCGTGTTGTGTGGGGATGGGAGTTCCTGTAGGAAATAGTTTGCCAATTGTTTTTTGAATAAATTGTATTTTGGGGAGGGGGATAAGATTACTATAGGTCTAAATATAACAATAATAGTCAGTGCATTCATAGTCTTTCCCATAAGTGCTGTAATATATTATAATGTACTCAAACCCCAAACTATAATTTTTAAACTTTCACAAAAAATTTTTTTCTTGAAAATTATACAGCCTAAACATATTGTTACTTTTGTGTTAACCAGACATAAACTTTCATATGACAAGAAATTCCTCTATAAATGCATGTTGATTGAGATGTTTGCAAAAATATAAAAACATGGGTTTAATTGTATAACTGGCAAAGCAAATAATACTGGATATCTTTCAAGATGTGCACCTTGCATGGCAAATATCAAAGACAGTTTTCTTCAACAACATCTAATGTTTCACCTAATGCCATGCAACAGTTTGTAAGTCATTTGGTTTTTGAAGTATTTAGTACATATGGAAATACTGCCCCCCGGATTCACGAATCCTCCGTGTAAGACTAAATAAGTCTTACTCGGAGGCTGCAGTTGAATGGTATGATGACAGCGTGCCATGAATATTCATGAGGGCATGCTGACTCAACCCCAACTCTAACACGGACCGTGCAGGCAAGCAGGGGGCGTGTCCGACTGCCGAGCAGTGTAAAGGTCCACGCCCCTGCAAGTGTGTGAAATGCAAAATGTCAACACACAAGAGCGAGTCTGCTCAAATGTCCATGTACCCAACACCACACTCCCTGACATTGTAAACCCCCAGCACAGTTATAAAAAGTAAACCATTATTTGTTTTTTTTTCTAATTCCCGATATAGCTGCCGGTATTTGCGCGTGTGTGCACGGGTGCGCCCATTGCTTAGCTGCAGTTAGCAATGTCGACATGGAAGAGCATAATAAGGAATGTGTATGCAAATTACGCCAAATAGTAATAGCATAGTGGTAGAGCGTTCGCACTAAGAGGAGGCATTCACGGTTCGAGTTCCACCACTCCCCTTCCTATTTTATGTTCAAAATGAGTATATGAAATAAGTCCTGACAGATATGATAAAACTTTTACTAAAAAGCATTGAAATGGCCTATGTATCAGTGAACAAAATGTAAAGTTATAAAGGAATCTGACATATAATTGTCCACAGTTAAGCAGCGCTTTACCCAGCGCAATGTAGTTGCCCATAGCTAAATCGCACTTTACCCAGCGCAATGTAGTTGCCCATAGCTAAATCACGCTTTACCTAGCGCAATGTAGTTGCCCATAGCTAAATTGCACTTTACCCAGAGCAATCTGTTTGCACGGAGGTGCACGCCGTGCCAACCAGCGCACCATCTGGCAACGTGGAGCAACGTAGAGCAAAGTTGCTTAAACATAGCCACACCCCCTAACCTGTCTGGACAGTAGTAAAATAAAAAGCAATGACAAGGCTCGAAGCCAGGACACTGTGCACCATAATCAAAGTACTTCATAGGTTCATAGGTTCATAGGTTCATACTAGGCTATCTGCCCTGGGGCAATTACAAGCCTAGCCCGATTTTGTTTGGCTTACGCCACCCCTTGATTTGAGTATACTGTGCCCTTTTTAAGGTTTAGTTTACTGTGCCTCTGTCTAATAGTGACACGGAAGTAATCCCCGGGACAAACCTATGATCCCCCATCCACTCATCAAGATTCTTCTTGAAGAGATTCAGTGAGGTGCTCTGCCTAACATGAATTGGAATTCTATTCCAGAGCGAAGGGAGCCTCTGGGTTATGAATCTGTCCCTCCAGCAAGTTCTATTTATTTCTGTGCTGAGGTTCAAGTCCCTCGAGCGTGTGGCTCTAAGGGATTTAGATTTACTGAGGTGGAGCATGTCCATTAATTCTGGATTGGACATAGCTTTATATGTCAGGCATAGATCGCCTCGAAGTAGGTGGTATGCAACTGAGTAGAGCTGGAGTTTTTTTAACCGAGCAGCATATGGCATCTGCTTGAGTCCCTTGATCCTCTTGGTGAGGTACTTTTGGGGTCTTTCTAATTGCTGCAGGTGTCGGGTAAGGTACATCCCAAAAGGGCATTATATTCGATGATAGGCCTGATGAGGGATGAATAAAGGGCATGATTACCTCTCTTGATCTAGATGTGAATCCTTTCATGATGAGGTGGGCTATGTAGAAGGTCTTTCTAACCACTTTGGCAATGTGGTTGTCAAAGGAGAGATTGCTATCAACTTGGGTCCCCAGATCCCTAATTACTTTCTCTGTACTTATTGGGTTACCGCCTATGTGGTAATTTGTGGGCACATTGTTTTTGCCAAAGGGTATGACTATACACTTTTTGGTATTTAGCTTTAGACCATAGCTCTGGCACCAGTTATCCATCTCTGTGAGACCTTTTTGAAGGATGTTTGTGTCAGCTGGAGAGTCGATTATGGCATCCAGTTTGCAGTCATCTGCGAACTTGGTGAGCCATAGTCCTCCCACGTTGGCCTGTACCTCGGAAAAGTATATACCGAACAAGAGCGGTCCCAGGACAGAAAATTGTGGGATGCCACTTGTGACCGGTTTCGAGTCTGACATGGCTCCAGCAACTCTCACTCTGTGGGTTCTGTCTTTGAGCCAGTTTGCGACCCATCTTGTGACATAGGGATTTATATTTAAGCTGGATAGCTTATCTATGATGCCCGAGTGGGGTATTGTGTCAAATACCTTTGCTAGGTCCAGATAGGCTGTGTGGGCTACCTTCCCTTCATCTATGGCTTTGGTGACTGTTTCAAAGAAGTCGATCAGGTTCAAAAGGCAGGATCTGCCCTTGATGAAGCCGAATTGGGTAGGATCTAGTGTCTGTAGGTCCCCAATGTCTTTTTTTATGAGCTCCATGATGATCCTCTCCATAGCCTTGCAGACTAGGCTAGTCAGGCTTATGGGGCAATAGTTTCCAGGGTCCGTAGAGGCTCCAACTTTGTGGAGTGGGACCACTGTTATTGTACGCCATTCTGTGGGCACATATCCTGTAGTGAGGTTGAGATTGTACAGCTGTTTTATTTGAAGGGTTAGTTCTTCTTGGAGTTCATGTAGGACGCAACCCGGGATGCCATCTGGTCCCATGGAAGCAGTGTTTTTTGCTTTGGAGAGGGCAGCCTTCACCTGAGCATCAGAGATGTTTGGGAGGCAGCCCTCTGCCAGGATAGATACTTGCTCTTTTGGGGGAGGTGGAGAAGTTTGCACTGAACCTGTCTGCCAGGATATTGGCGATGTCTGTGGGTTCAGTGTATTTTTTGTCATTTAGAATCAACTCAGAACAAGTCTGGGAGTTGCATCCCAGGTTCCTAACATAACTGAAAAAAGCCTTATGATTGTCTTTATAGTCCTGTGCAATTTTTCTCTCGAAGCTGGCCTTGGAGGATTTTATGAGGGATCGTAATTTTTTGTTAGTACTGATCAGAGCTGCCTTCCCTATTAGGGATTTTGCTCTATCATGTAGTAGCTTCCTCCTTCTGTTGTACAGTTTATTTATGGCTGGGGTCCACCAGACTGGACGCCTGCCTTTGGATGATTGGGTCTTGGTTTTGTTTGGGATAGCATGATCCATGCATTCCTGGAGATGGCCGTAGAATGCATTTATATAGGATTCTGCAGTTTGGGCTGTAGTTTCCACTAGCCCTGGGGCCTTGAAGGATTCCACTTCAGTTTTGAGAAGTGAGAAGTTCGCTTCTGAGAAGTTTTTCACTGTGGTTTTCTGGGTTGGGGGTGGGGTCGGGATGTGGATATCCAGTGAAATTAATTTATGGTCTGATCTTACCAATGAGGGATATACTTCTGGTATTGAGCATAGAGTACCCATGTTGGTAATGATCAGGTCTAGTATGTTATCCCCTCTTGTGGGAGTGGTGACTAGTTGTTCCATAGCATTTGAGTTTATAATTTCCAGGAACCTTTGGGCTAAGGTGCTGGGGCTTGAGTAGTGCTCCCAGTCTATGTTTGGGTAGTTGAAGTCGCCCAATATAATGGTGTTCGGAGAGATCTTCATGTTCTCTAATGTTTTCAGGAAAGCCAAGTGGGATTCCTGACTTTGAGAGGGTGGTCTGTAGGATGCTATAAACTGAAAAGCAGTCTTGCCCACTGTTAGTTGCACATGGATAATCTCCGATACTTCGTGCAATGCCACTAACCTGGAGGTGTGGATATCCTTGATAAATATGGAAACTCCCCCTCCTTTTGTGGTTTGGTCTGGGTTTTGGGGCCGAAAAGCATGATATGAGGTATAACCTGGTAGTGCTGGGGTGCTCTCTGGAGTTTTAAACCAGGTTTCTGTCACTGCACAGATATCGATGTTCTCCATACTGAGGAGAGCTTGAAAAGTGCATCTTGAGGTTAAGACTTCTGACGTTTAGCAGCATTACCCTTAGTTTCTTGTTCCTTGTGCTGTCTATGGAGGTGGGTTTGACTTTTGAGCCTTGCCTAAAAAAGGCACTATGGGGGTGGCAAGATCCTTTGCCAATATCCGAAAGCCCAGTGGTGACAGGTGCAAGCCATCCCTAGCGAAGCAACATGGCTTGTCGAGCATGTCATCCCAGGCTGACAGACACTGGATCCCCTTTGAATGACACAAAAATTTTAGCCAATTGTTAAAATCGATCATTTTGTCTTTGTACTGTGGCATCATTCTAGGTGAGGGTAAGATGCTGCTCAAGGTCAGGGTCATACCGGCCTGGGCTACATGATCAGAGAGCTCCTCTATGTCTCTTTTCATGTAGTCCAGGGAGGTATGTCTCAGGTCATTCACACCAGCATGTACGATGACTGAGTCATATTTGTATTTGCTTTGGAGTGGCCTGAGTGCTTGCGTTATGTGGTGGATCCTAGCACCTGACAGGCAGCTCACTGTGACCTTCTCTTTGTTCAGCCTGGTGAGCAGGACGTCAGTGTGTCTGACAATAGAGTCACCTATTACAAGAGTATCAGGTGTGTTATTCAGCCTTAAGGGCTGTGGCTGCTTGGCACACTGACTTTGTGGGCTATGTGTTGTGCGTGTTTTGTTTTGGGGTAGTGTTTGCTTGGATGTCTGCTTTGTAGGTCTCTGTTCCTTAGGTAGATTTTTATTTAGAGCCTCTGAGTATGTTTTTGTGTATTTATGTGTTTGGTTCACTGATGTGGTGGGACTATGTGATACTGGAATTGTGTTGTGTGAGATTACCTTCTCCTCCTGACTGGTTTCACCAGTTTTGAGATGAGAGAGCTCAGCCTCCAGTTTGGCTATATGGTTGCATCTCTCACATATATTTGAACCTGTTTGGAGGAGGAGAGGGTTGTCCGTGTACATGAGACAGTTGTAACATTGCCTCAAAATTCCCAGATTCACCAGCTGGACTGGAGAGGAAACCATTGACTGACCTTTGGACATGCTAGAGTAATATAGGGAAACTGAATTAAGACGGACCAATAGTGAACTACTAAGCCACGACAGCTTAGGGTAAACATCCACTGTTAACATATATATATATATATATATATATATATATATATATATATATATATATACTTAGAAATGGTAGATTAACCATTGATAAGCAGGTCTGCAGTCAGCCGAGAATTTTCAAAAACGGCCAATCACAAAAAAGTGAGCAAAATGCGGCATATTTAAGCTCCATAGGTGGGAATACTCGCCATAACTGATTGTAGCCCACAACTGCAGTTAGAATGTCAGGTGCTGGAGAGGGAAGTCGTTTTCAAGCGCAACGCTGGGGCATCGAGGAGTCAAAATATATGGTTTGGCTCCTAGTCCATAGTCATGAGTCTCGACTCCTGCAGGGCCAGTTCCAAGGAACAGAGTATAAGACAGAGGCGTGGAACCGGTTGGCTCATGAACTCACCAGTGCCACAGGCATCCCTAGGACTGGTGAGCAGGTCAGTCACCACCATGCAGACCTGAAGAGATGGAAGCAGGACCTTCTGAACCAATGGATCCAGGAGGCCCGTCATATGCAGGATGCCCCACTACTAAGTAGGTAGCCATGGAATGCAGTATGTAAGACATGCTAATATAGTCTAAATAATGAATTGGTATGTCTCAATATCCCTTCAATTTCTTCACAGCTGCAGGTGTTTGTGGTATGAATCAGCAAGCCTATGCAGATAGGCTGCTAAGGCTGCGCCACCAGGCAGGTTAGTAATTATTCTGCATGTATTGCTATATAATATATGTGAGAGAGCATGAAAAAAGTGTTGTAGCCCAATAATACAGCTATAAAATGCCCAGAATAAATGCTTTGCATGTACTGTTATATAACAAAAGTCAGAGAGCCAGAAATAGAGTGTACTAACTCAGTAATAAAGGTAAAATAAGTCTGGAATACTATCTCTGCATGTACTGTCATTTAATATAAGTGAGCGAGCCTGAAAAAGAGTGTTGTAACCTATCAATAAAGGTATAATATGTCCTGAATATGTCTTCTGTATGCACTGTAATATCAAATAAAGGAGAGAGCCTGTAGAAAACAGTGTTGAATGTAATTAATAAAGGTATAATACTTGGAGTGTGTCTGTGTCACTTACTTTGAAATGTTGTTGTACCCTTGCATTAAATAAATAGTACTGCTGTATTAAGTGCTTTCAACCAACAGTTGTGCAGTCCCATATGAAGTGGATGAAGGAAGTGCCAGTAGCTGTGAAGCATATAACAGTCCTCAACAGTTGTTAAATGGCTGCCATGCATATGTAAATCTGGCACACATGTAGCTTGTCAAGGTGTTCCCCAGAAATGTGAGTGTGCTCCATGAAATGTAGGGTTCTGTAGAATATTATTGAAAATGTCTCGTGAACACATCCAGATATGTAGATACATAAATATAAAAAAAAAATACGAGTATTTAGCAGTAACATCTGCATCTTGGACAGTTAGTATGTCAGATATAGGTCAGGTATATAATGAACTAGCTAAACCCATTACACAATTTAATGCATGTTGCCTAGTATAATTATACATGTAGGGGATATACACCTGCAGTCAATAGGAATGTAGTGTAGAGTAAAAGTACTAATAAGATGTTAATGGAGGTTTCTTTTTACACCCTACTCCATGTGCATAAACAATGCAATTCCACACCTCAATGGGTATGTCTAATCTAAAATAATTTGTTGGGACATATGTCCTATTGTTCTATAAAAATCTGCACTTACTTTGATGCATGTGCCCTGCTGAAACACCACAATCTTGGTGGCCTGTTGCCACCAATCATCCCTGCATGCTGTTGGAATGTCCATTATCATTCAAAAAATGCATGTGTTATGCTTGCTGTTCAACTGTTGTAATACTGGTGTGTTGTGTTAATGGGAATATTACTGCATGCTGTTACAACTAATTTGGAATGCTGTTGTCTATGTTGTAATTAAACATACCTAATCACAGAACGTATGGGAAGGCTGGTCCCAGCGGACCCCCCTGTCCCTCCTCAGCTGGCGATTGCACCTGGCACCAGCAGGTCTGGTGCCCAGCCCGGGCTACCCTCCTCCACTGGCTCTGTGCCACCTTCAGGTGGAAGCACTGCAGGGGATGGGTCTCGTTCCCCCCCTACAAGCGTGGGCGGAGAAGGGCCACCTGTCACCCTCCAAAGGGTCCGGGTTGTGGTGCGTAGGGAGATCCAGCTTTTAGTCGCTGATCCCCTATGCCAGCTCGAGGCGAGGGTGGCGTGACTCAAGGGTGAGCCTGCCTCTCCTATGCAGCCCCCAGCACAGTGACCCTCGGGTGTGTGAAGGTTCAGTGGTGACTGCCCATGGGTGGGGATCTCAGTCCCACTGTTACCATCTGTGTGCTCATGGGCTTGCGATTTCCAAACATCCGTCCCCGTCAATTGTGTTCACCCACCCCATGTGTCATATTCCGCCCCTGTATGCATCTTGTTTGTCTTGTCTGTTGACCTCCCCAACCTACCTCCCCAAATAAACCTACTTCCTGTACCTCGCTTTCCACTCTCACCTGAAAAAAAAAGGGCAATCTGTACCCACAAAAAAATTACGCCCCATACATAGCTGCCCATTTTGCACACATGTCCGCTGGACATGTAAACTGATAATTATAATTGGCAGTACAACATACTTTGTTGTCCTCCCCCCTCTCCCAGGGGTGGAAGGTTTCAAATTGCACTCCAAATTTATTGCATATGCCCAGCTGTTGCTGTTAAAGAAATGTGTAGCTATGGACCTTCCCTACAGCCGCCCTGCACATCCCAAGCTTGTTTTCCTACTAACTTTCCCTCTTTGTGCCCCCTTTTTCACCACTTTCCTATCTCCCCATTTTCTTTTCTTTCAAAGAAATTAGCGTGGGGGTTAGCAGGAGTAAGCACTTTTAAGCAGTAGTAAGCAGGTTTAAGCGAGTGTGCGCATGTGTGCGCTTAGCTAAGCATCACTAAGCGTTGTGCAAACCCGCGCAAACCTGCTTACAACTGCTTAAAAGTGCCTTAGTCACTCTATGTCAGGGCCTTTGTTCTGCTCAACAGCAAAATAAAACACCTCTGTCAGTCTTGAACCCCAGACTTTGGACAAACTAGACTGCTTGAAGTACCACTAAGCCACAGCAAATATACAACAACTTGGATACAACAACTTGGTGCTGCCAAAAATATATCATGCATTACAATGAGTGAATGTAAAGGAAAAATAGGAAGGCCATAACACAAAGCTTGTTCTGTGGATCTTTACCAGCAATTGTTGTGGAATTGCATTACATGAGTGTGATGTGAGAAGCAGCCATTCAAGCAGAAAATAATGTTACAGAGGCACTTTACAACCCCCACACAGTATCATAGCAGGACAAACACTGGCATATCTGAGTAGGGCAGAGGCCATACCTCCTAACTGTGACAACTTTCCAGGGATGTCCCTGATTGTGAAACATATTTTAGCTGTGTCCCTCCGAATCCCTCAGAAAAGTACTGACATCAGTCAGAAAGGTGGGCTATTACACAATGAATACTGACAATAATAACATAGACACCGCTTGTACTTCATGAAAGGAGTACTAATCCATATGCACTGCATCACTGAAGTCTACACCTACTGTCCCTATTATGTGTAAGGTGTACCTTGCTTTCAACTACCTATCCTTGACTCCATGCAAAGATGTATCTGAGTGTTCCATAGGCCCGTCAGAGGCACAAACACACAGGCATATTGGCTATACTGCTGTTACACACTCTGCAAATAGCTTTGGTAGGACCACCACAAGCATACCCTTATGTAGGAGTATAACACAGAAATACCAATGGATGTAGACATGTACTGGTAGCAACTGACTGTAACAATGCCATTGTAACAGTGCTGAAAACACCTGTGAGTTGCACAGACAAATAATGACAGTGTAACCTCTGGCTACCATCTGTGTAGGTTCACAGTTGGGAACTATGCAGACAGATGACCTGCCCTGATAAACTCACAGGTACACACCAATCCTGCAAGTCCAGTAAGATAATATTTACACATTAATGCATAATGCTCTCTGTATGTAAGCACCCCCCCCCAATTAAAAGATACTTGTGTGTTTAGGTAGGCATACTCAGTACAGGAATTGTCCAGTTGTCCTGCAAACCCTGTGCTAATGTCAACACTAAAAAACACAAATCCTGCAGAAGTCAGTACATTAATATACCCAGTATAACAGTTCACAAGCAGTTCATGTGCCAAGAGAATATGTCTCAATAACTACATTTGTATGATAGTTAATTATATGAGTAGAAAATAAACTACATAGTCACTTAAATGTTGTGTAAGCATTTGTAGTGGTGAGTAAAACTCTACACTGATAGCTCAGTACTGGAAGTGGCAACAGTCAGGTCTGAGTACAACATGTACATCACTGTCTACACCTGTATCTTCATTTATAAGATGTATACCAACCTTCTGACTTACACAACAGTGTCCACAGCAAACAAGCATGGGCCCCACTCTGAAAATCTGAAAGGGCTACGCCTACATACCAAAGCAATTTATAGCATTGGGTTGCTATGACAGTGAGTACTGCAATTACCACTCAGCAGGCTGTATGCATTTACCAAATGCTGGGCAACAATTGATGCAGAGGGTATCACATGCACATGTGCAGATACCTATAAAAGCAGATAGTACTTGCTATCCTCACATGCAATCATTACATTGCACGTTCCAGATAGTGAACAACTCCGAGCAGGAAAAAATAAATAAAAATAAATTCAAAACTAACAACAGTACATTTCTGTACTTAATAAAAAAAAAAACCCATCAAAGCATACACAGACGGACCTAAAAGGGACATACAGGTATGTAACAGTTTGTAGTTACTGGCAAGTAGTAGATGTTTATGGTTAGTACTGTAGATTCTCTGAAACATGCATATGTGGCAGCAGTAGGTATGTATGCACTGATGCCATGCATAAGTATTGCCATGGAGACATTGTTGTGTAGCTGTGTGCAGTGGGACATAAGTGTGACAATTGTAGCTCAGCAGTACATGTCAAACATCTGAACATGTTATCTATGGTCTGTACAGTACTGCGTTTAATGGCAGTTCGGGGGAGTACTGCAAACACCTATATAAACTTTGATGTCACAGATTAAGACATGCATGATAGTCACATAATGTGTAGCTTAGCATTGGCAACTGCTGTACCAGGCTAGTATAGTAATGTATCATTTGCAGATATGTATACCCTTGTACTATTACTGTATGCACAAATGTGACAACTGTCCATGTTGTAGCAAGGCCCAACAGGTCATCCGTGAGGTGTATGTACTTACAACAGTGTAGACCTTGTGTCTGTATGGCACACATATATTTCGAGATACATGTGTGTCTGATTTATAAGCATCTGAACATGTGCATAGAGCAAGGGACATACTGCAACTGTTTGTGAAGGGCGGACATTGATATGTTGGTGCAGGTTGTTATGTGCATATATATATGTAGGTTGTAGTGTGTGTCAAACAAGACAGCATACAGTGCTGGCATATGACATGTGTTGTTCAAACGCCATGGGTATGACTTGTTAGGTATATAGTCTTCCAGATAGGGGGTCCTGCTAAACATATATGGGCTGAGAACACCTTCCATGCATTCTGCACAAGACTGTGCAATATCATTACATAATTCTATCCCCCTCAACCTGTGCATAATTGATATTCCCACCATGAAAGGTGGACTGTATATGTGCCAATATGCATATCTATGTGTACACCAGTGGATGTTCAAATGTACGCTCCAGCTGAATGTTGTACATGTATTGCCATCCCTGTTGTTAAAAGCCCTGTACCCATGAACTAACACATAGGTGTTAGTGTACTCAACACTGAAGGTGTGATAAGAGACTATGAGACACAGGTGGACAGTAGTGTCCCTAATGATGATCACTGTGCCACACTAGTCATGTAAACCTAGTACAGTCCACATGTCGTCAGTAAATGTGTGTCATCCATGGAAACAGAGGTCAGTGTTCCACTCCACTCATCAGTCATAACACCCATCATAGAGTACAATGTCCCTGTTTGTATGTACCTCAGAAGACATCCACAGCAACAGTAGATGCCAGACACATACCTCACAAAGAGTATTACCAGACTCCAACAGATGCCCTATGCTGACTGTCTTACAAAACCACAGCTACACTGTGTTGCATACCGCCTACCCAGAGGCTACCCCTGCCTAACATACAAAGCTATGGCAAACACACAGGTGTTGGACGTGCTCCATGTAAACAGATGGAACACCAGACAAGATACACACTCTACTGATCTACACCTTGTAATGTAAAAAGCAGAACATGCTCAACTGGCACATTATCATCACAGACACATACCATACTGTGGAACCAACTACCTATCAACAGCATATGAAGGTCCTCATTAGCAGTTGCCATGAATAACCATGATGACTGCATGTGAGATAGGAAACACAACCCGGTAATCACCCCTGTGGCTCTGCATGACAGGGGCACATGAACCTACATTACATGGGTGTTGTAGTGCAGGGTACCATATGTCCAAGCTTCCATAGGCCCTATGGATAACAGCCTATCAGATACCTAGGACACGATACACACACGCATGTACCTGTTGCATCACATGCTATGTGAGGTTGACTGTGTGTGATGGAGAATGTGTATGTGAATGTGTCAATGATGTGTATATGTGTGATAGCCTAGTGGGAATCTGTGTATACCATGGTATGTAGTGTTGTAGCTCTAATCCCATCCAAAGGTCCGCATGCTATTGCCAGGCAGGAAAAGCCGTATGGCATATGTTGTGACGTAGTCTCATGGTGTCGACTGGAGTGTGCCATTGTAGGCTAAAGCAGTACATGTATGCTTATTGATTGTTAACACTAGTGAATACAAGTCATGTATGGACTGTAGTACTACCTGAAGCTGTATGCCTCAACTGCACAGTATGGTTTATATCCACATGGCTTGGTAGCATACTTTTGTTTGTTACCTGTAGTCCTCACACATTACATACCTCAGGCATGAGGTTATGTAGGTGCTGACACACAGTAATGTATGGTACACAGGTAAATGTAATCTGGGTTGCCATACCTTTGTGTCTTGTAGGTATGTCTGATGTGTGTGTGTGGGTATGCCTGTAACATGGCCTCATGGTATGTGTGTCACAGGATATAGGTGCATATCTAGCAACATGTATAGTGTAGTACAGCAGTATGCCACCTATAGTGATGAATGTGCACATATGTTACTGAGGTGTTTGCTATCAACAAGTAGTGTGGTGTACTGGTAGTACTGTAACCATACTGTACATTGATTTCAATGGATGACAAATGTCTGTATGCATTAGCTTCATATACACCTCCTGTGGCTAGGTGTTGCATTGTGTCACATACAGTGTGCCATGTACTGTTGTATAGTCTTACATACTGGTTTCACTTTGTGGCTGTGCAAAATATGGTTTGGTATATAGTATGTGCCAGGCACTGTCAGGCAGTTGTGGGCTTAGCAGTCATATGTGGTATTAAAAGTGTGTATCTACTGACAGCCAATAGGTTGCTATATATGGCATTTCACTGATGTCTGTACATTAGAATGTTGAGTGTGCCACATAACTTGCTCACAATTACTGTTTAATTGTCTTCCAGGGTTATGTCACACAACAGAAAGCCAGCCTATTCCCCTGAGGAGGAGGAAGTTATCTCAGATGCATTCATCCAACATTATAACCTTCTGTTCTCAAGATCCTGCCAGGATCAGCACAGTCGCACTACACTGTGGCAGGATGTTGTCCGTTGGGTGAATGATGTAGGTATGCATAACCGGACTTATGAGCAGGTACGCCATCACTGCAGTGATTTAATCAGACATGTCCGGCAGCATGCCTCCGATGTCCACAGACAGCAGCTTGCCACAGCTGGTGGTGCTGCTACACACCCCCCCCCTCACCAGAGTGGAAGAGCTGCTCCTCAGTGTGGTGGCTCCTGGCCAACCAGTACAACACACCTGTGTCATCATGGAGGCTGGAGACACCCAGCACAGTGATAACGAGCGTGCAGGTAACATGGCATATCCGTAGACCGCTGTTATCCCAAGTGTTATAATATGCATTAATCAGATGTGTACTGTGTATGCAGAATATGTGGAGCCTGGTTTCATGTAATACTGATAATTCGGGACATTATATGCATGCCTGTGACTGTCACCACATGTACTACTGTATAATAGCAGACTCACAGCAGCAATGCCATAGTTGTTGACATTGCCATACTGTCTCATATCCTTGCAGGTCCCTCTGGTGTGATAGCAAGACAGCAGACCCATGCTGGTGAGTGGGCTACAGTCAATATAGCATATAACATGTGCATGTCATAGGAGAGTTGTAGGCCATATACACTTGTTAAACACCTACACATAGTGCATGCTCTGCATGTTCTCTGTGTGACTATGCACTTCCCAGTGACATGAGTAGCTGACTCATACACATGCAACACACAGAGCATCACAAACAAGTGGGGTACACTGTAGTGGACATTGTATAGGCAGAGTCAATACACACGCACACAACATACACCACTTTGTCATATGCAGTATGTGTTAATATGATACACATGGCATATGTAGACACCTGCTGTAAGGTCATACTCCAGTATCCCATATGTCATCAACACAGCACACATACTATACCTGGGGGTAGAGGCCTATCATGGGGTAGTGTGACACGCGTCAACACACAACACAGTCATGTTAGGCAATGACCCCTATTGAACACCTGACATGCCCATGTAACAATTGTCTGTGAACTGTTAAATGTAGTCTAAGTGGTGCAGGTCAGGTGCAGCAAGATAGTTGCCAGTATGACATGCATCAGTGGCCTTGAGTGACCACATGATGCACTACATCCAGTTACAGTACCTGCAGTACTATACATAGCATTCATTGTTATACACCTGACAGTTGTGTGCATATGGCCATGTTTTGTATACCTATGAGTGATGGTGCACAGGACATTGGAATGTGTTTCAGACTTGCAGTGCAATGTTGTGTCCATGTACACATTGTGTACCAGGGTGAAGACAATCATTGAACAACACACATGCATCAACGACATGTATACTGTTATCAACAAGGACTCTCTACACTCGCACTGCATGCTGTTGAGCAACACACATCCTGCATGCTGACACGTGTGATAGGACTCTTTGGCTTGTGATACTGTACTCCACCATCAACCACTAACAACTATGTTCCATATTGCTGTTGGTGTGGGTGTGTCAATTTGAATGTATAGTGTATTATTGTGCATGTGCGCATGTGTGCATGTGTGCATGTGTTCATGTGTTCATGTGTGCATGTGTTCATGTGTGCATGTGTGCATGTGTTCATGTGTGCATGTGTTCATGTGTGCATGTGTGCATGTGTTCGTGTCCATGTGTGCATGCCATGTGTGCATGTGTTCATGTGTTCACGTGTGCATGTGTGCATGTGCGCATGTGTTCATGTGTGCATGTGTGCATGTGTTCATGTGTGCATGTGTGCATGTGTGCAAACATCCTGTACAGATGGTAAAGTGTGCTTCCTGTCTCCCTCTCACAGGTGCTGAGGTATTGTTGGATGGGTGCAGCAGGGAACCTGAGGTCACTGCCACAAATAGTGTCCATGATGATACATGTGTAGTGGCACAGGCATGTTTGACAGGGTCTGTCGGTGGTTCACCAATCAACAGTACACAGCTTTCCACTCCATCTATGCGCACATACGTACTGCCATTATATCCCTCAACACCAATGGCCTTAGGTGAAGAACAGCATATGGTAGGCATTGACCAGGAAAGTGTGGTATCTATGGCACATGCAACCCCACACAGTAGCCATGCCCAGACACCCAGAATGGTACCACATAGGCATATGTCCAGGGGTTCTCGTGGGAGCATCGCTGGTCGTAATGCCCCTGGCAGGTGTGCCTGCACAGGTCTCTCAAACTCAGGTATGTTCCGGGCTATGATGCAAGCACAGGCACATATGGAACGGTACACCGGGCAGGGACTAAAGGTGCAGAGGGCTCATAACACCGCGATCAATGACAGTATCCGTGATCTTGCCGGTGCCATCTGCAATTACACCGATGTCAATGATAGATGTTGGGGGGAGACACTAGATGTCCTCCGCAATGTTATGCCCATGTGCCAGGACAGTGCAGGATGGCTGGGCTGTCGATGTGGACATATGCCAACAACATCATCAGTGGGTAGTCGTCCCGGATGACACCCACGTGCCAGCTGCGCCCGTAGTGCCAGTACCAGCCCCAGCAATGTTGTGGCTGGCCTGTCAGTAGACCGTCTGAGACGACCATGTGCACGTGGCTTTGGACAGTCCCAGCAGGGACATGGGTCCAGTCAACATCCCTCTGCCTCTGACGATAGTACACAGTCTGGCTTAGTACCCGATACTGTCCGTGTCACCCCTGCCAGCCACAGGTACTGCGTCCGTGGCTGGAGACAGTGATCTGTACAACCTGGCAGGTACAGTCTGTGGCTGTCCCACAAACTTCCATATTTGGTAGCCACAAGGGGGTACTGTGTGCATGCAGACACACACATACTACCAACATGTAGGGCTAACACATACATACACACACACATCACATCAACACTGACCCATACTGTACTGTTGTCCCTCACACACACACACATACATGTTGATTGGATGGGTCATTGTCGGGCTCTGGAAAAACAATCACACACCCTGTGAATATGTGCCACCTCTTGTCATCTGTGACATTGATGCAGGGACAGGATAACATGGTGCTGATGCACAGAGTGACCTACTAGCAGTGTAACAATGTTAGCATGTTGTGAACAGTAAAGTGTAATGATATCCTTGTAGGTGTATCTGAGCAGGCATGATGCATCACAGCACTGATTATCAATTTAGTATTGTTTACACCAGTGTTAATTCAAAACATGGATTGTCGACACATCTGCCAGTTGGCTGATGTGTGTGGTACTGGCAGCATGTGTCGGTGAGTGGATGTTACGTGTGTGATGTGTGCAGTACAGATTTCAAGGTGTACATTCGTGAACATGGTGGAGGTGCACTGTTTGCATGTACGTGCATGGTGGACAAATGGGAAGGGTGACATGCCCTGTATTACACAGTGTTAACACTTCATATTTCCTATTGGTGTCCAATATGCATGTCACTACACATATGTCACAACTTGGGTACACATGTGTGTATGACATGGTATGACACTATGCTGTGGGTGATACTGTTATCGGTCATTGGTTAGCATTCTGGTAGTGTACATAACCTCAACAGCCTGAGTTTAACCAATCGTTAGATGATGTCTTGACAACTGACACACAGCTGTAGGATACACAGTAGCATTAGAATCTTTCCGGCATTGTACTATACCAGTTACCAGTGGTAATGACCACCACACATTCCGTGACCATTCCTGTTTGTCATGTGTCCATCCTAGGTACAAGCAGACACACTAGGGATATGTACGTCCACATCTGGTGATGCATACAGTGGCCTACAAAGCATTCCCCGGATTAGACACTTATCCTCCACAAGGGTATCATACAAACAGATACCTGTTGACAAACGCATGTTGTGAAGCTATGAGACAACAATAGCATAGTCATCCACATTTACTACACATAGTATCCTGATAGTACCACACTGGTCGTAGCACACAACATGTAGCAGGGGTACCGATGTGTACAAACAGCCATATGTGATTTCATCTGGCCTTTGATATACACATTCCCAAAGCTATGCTGATGTACCTCAGTGTATCACATAAGCAATAAGGGGTCTGTATGCATATCCATGGAGTTGTTGTATACCTACAATGATTGGCCATTATTGACAGACTGTGTTGTGTTCGAACATATGTGTCATATGCCACAGGCATACACCCACACTCACACTATTCTATAACAACTGTCATGTGTGTGTGTGACACAGATGGCCTATGGCACAGCTCACTATGGTGGCTGGACTTGTCACATACATACTTATGTGAGCTACAATATAAGAAGCAGCAGCAACAACTGTCAATGTTAACAGATGTAGTCGTGTTGACAGCAGGCTTCACACCTATGAAGTGAATGAGGTCACATGTACATATATGTCTTGGCCACACAGTTACCAATGTAGGTCAGATGTACATATGTGTATTTGCCACAAAGATACCTGCAGTGTGCAATGCACATACTGTTGTTTTACTGATATGTCATACAGTAGTAAAAGCAAAACCCACAATACATTGCTCAACAGTGTCACACACACACACACACACTCAGAAATTGCAGGATTCAGACCCCTACCTACCTATGTCATGATACTAGACAGATATGCATTACCACAACATGTCTTATGCTTTACTGGGAGTTTTCATTTCCGCTGCTGTATTTGTGGGATACTAACATCATCAAACTGGCAAAAGGGGAATTCACACCTTTAAATGTGCTTTCTCCAAAATGGCCACTCTTCTCATAAGATTAGATACACACATACACCCACACACTCAGCATTTGCAGGATTCAAACCCCTACCTAACTATGTTATGACACTAGGGCAATATGCATTAACACGACACGCTATATGCTTTATTGGGAGCATTCATTTCCAAAGCTGTATTTGTGGGATACTGACATCATCACACTTGGCAAAGAGGAATTCACCTCTTCTAATGTGTTTTCACAGTCTCCAAAAAGGCCACTCCTCTCAAAGGGAATTCCACACACACTCAACAATTGCAAGATTCAAACCCCTACCTAACTATGTCATGACATTAGTGAGATACACATTAACACGGCGCGCTACTTGCTTTACTAGGAGCATTTATTTCCAAAGCTGTATTTGTGGGATACTGACATCATCACACTTGGCAAAGAGGAATTCACCTCTTCTAATGTGTTTTCACAGTCTCCAAAAAGAGCCACTCCTCTCAAAGGGAATCACATACACACAGCAATTGCATGAGTCAACCCCCTAACTATGTTATTACATATAATGTGAGATATGCATTAACACAATGCACTATATGCTTTATTGGGAGTATTAATTTCCAAAGCTGTATTTGTGGGATACTGACATCATCACACTTGGAAAAGAGGAATTCACCTCTTCTAATGTGTTTTCACAGTTTCCAAAAAGGCCACTCCTCTCGAAGGGAATCACACACACACATACACACATACACTCAGCAATTGCAGAATTCAAACACCTACTTAACTATGTTATGACACTAGTGAGACAAGCATTGACACGACGAGCTATATGCTTTACTGGGTGTTATAATCTCCACCGCTGTATTTGTGGGATACTGACATCATCAGACTTGGCAAAGAGGTGTTCACCTCTTTTAATGTGTTGTGAAAGTCTACAAAAAAGCCACTCCTCCCAAAGGGAATCACACACACACACACACACACACACACACACACACACAGAACAATTGCAGGATTCAAACTCCTACCTAACTATGTTATGACACTAGAGAGATACGCATTAACACGACACGCTGTATACTTTACTGTGTGGTTTCGATTCTCCTGCTATATTTGTAGGATGCTGAAATCATCAGACTGGACATGGTAATGTGTGTGTACTTAGTTTTATGCAATCCCAGGAATGAACCTTGTGGGTCAGCAGGTGTGAACAGTTTGCACAGGAATCCACTATTCATAGCTTGTGTGATGTATCTGTGGACAAATTGCCATTCCTTCATATGACAATACATATTTATGCACAGATTGTTGGTTTTGTGGATACAACATGTGTCTGTGATGCTGATAAAGGGCTATTCAAAGTCTATGTGGGATGTGTGTTGCTCCTTTCAGTGATGTATGTCCTGGGTGGCTGCCTTGAAAACAATCTAGCAGGTTTGGGGAACATGATCTGCTCATTAACATACCACAGACATTTGGGTTGTGTGTTTGTGGGATTACAATAGCTCTGATCCTGACTGCAATCATGATGGACTCCATGGCTTAGCAGTTCAGACTTTATAGGCTTATAGGACTATAGTTCCCATGGTCTGTTGTGCACCAACACTTGTGGGGTGTGCCACATGTTGCTGTAACACATTCAACAGTGTAAGATCCTGTAGAGAGTGTGAGGCTCAACAGACTGTTCAGGTGCAGGGTCTGTTTGTTCTGTTGTTCACTTATGACACATATGGGGAAACAATGTTATCCACATGATGGGATTCATTTGGCTTTGGGAGGAGCAGTTTACACATTCTACATGTGATATCTCCTGGTATGATGATAGGGCCTTTTGTCACTGGGAGGTGGGTATGTATGTATGGGTCTGTCTGACAGGATGTCGACATAGTCAGTCAGGTACAGTTGACCCTGACTCAGGACATATATGACTGTACATTGCTATTTCTGACATAGCTGAAGGAAGTGTAATGGTTCTGTCTGTATTCCTTCACAGATAATCTTTCCAAAGCAACGACAAACCTGAACACTAAACCCCTGTTATACTCTTTTACACACTTAACTCACTACTGATCCTTTGTGATCAGTCAACAGTGTATGTCATCATTATATCCTGGCATGTCCAAAAGTCGGTTTTGTGTGTATTCTCCAGTCCAGCTGGTGCATATTTGAATTTTAACACATTGTTACAACTGCCTTATGTACACAGAGAACCCTGTCCTCCTACCAACAAACTCAGATATATGTGAGAGATACAACTGTATAGACAGACAGGAGGCTGAGCTCTCCCAAGCCGGGACTGGCACAGTCTATCAGGTGGTGAAGGTAACCACACACACCACAAATCCAGTCTCACATGGACCTATGATGACAGCAAACCAAATACATTACCACACAAATACATACTCAAAGCCTCTAAATATACTCTGCTTAAGCAGCAGAAACATCCAAAGCAGACACCCAAACAACTGCTAACCCACAACTATACACACATATCACATAGTTCACAAAGTCAGTGTGCCACACAGTCACTGCCCTTAGGCCTACACAACACACCTAATACACTTGTAATAGGTGACTATAATTGTCAGTCACACTGACAACTGACATCCCACTCACCAGGCTGAACAAGGAGAAGGTCACTTTGTGCTGTCTGTCGGGTGCCAGGATCTGCCACATGACACATGCACTCTTGTCAGTCCACTGCAAGTACAAATATGGCTCCATAATTGACCATGCTGGTGTATAAACCCTCAGACATTCCTCCCTGGACTACATGACAAGAGACATAGTGGAGCTCTCTGATCATGTAGCCCAGGCCAGTATGGCCCTGACCTTGTGTAGCATCTTTTTTTTTTTTTTTTTTTTTTTTTTTTTTTGACCAGAGAAGTCAGGACCAGGTTCCACAGTTCCTTTTTTCAGTGGAGGAGGAGGAAGAAACACTCAGCATGTCTTCTTTAGAATGTGGGAGGAAACCGAGTACCCGGAGGAAACCACCCATGCATGCAGGATGCAAATGCCACACACACAGAAGGCACCCCAGAATCGAAACAGAAGAGAACCTCTTGCTGTGAGGCGACAGCATTAACCGCTGCACCACTGCGCCTCCCTGTCCCTCTTACCCTCACCAAGAATTATGTCACAGTATACAGACTAACTGATCACTTTTAACAGTTGGCTAACATATTGGTGTCATTCAAAGGGGCTCCAGTGTCAGTCAGCCTGGGATTACATGCTCGACATGCCACGTAGATTCGCTATGGACGCCATGCACCTGTCACCCCTAGGCTTTCACAGACTGGCTATGGCTCTTGCCACACCCATAGTGGCTGTTTGAAGCGAGGCTCAGAAGACAAAACCACCTCCATAGATGTTACAAGGTAAGGGAAACGGAGAGTGCTGCTGCTCAACAACATATGTCTAACCCTCAGAATGCATGCACTCAGGACTCACATCAATATGGAGACTGTCGATATATGTGCAGTAACAGACACCTGGTTCAGGCTCCCAAAAGCACACCAGCACTACCAGGTTTTACTTCATACCATGCTTTTCGGACACAAGACTTGGACTGGCCAACAACAATAGGGGGGGTATCCATATACATCATACATACACATACCTCCAGGTTGGTAGCACTGCACATAGCATCGGTGAACGTACATGTGCAACTGACAGTGGGCCAAACTGCATTTCAGTTTGTAGACTGCTACACACCACACTCCCAAAATCGAGAACAACACTCAGTATTCCTGGAAACACTGGGGAATTTGAATGTCTCTCCAAACACCATTATATTGTGTGACTTCATATACACAAACATTGACTGTGAATACTACTCAAGCACCAACACCCTCGCACAACAGTTGCTAGGATTTATAGACTCAAATGCTATGGCAGAACTGGTCACCACAACCACAGGTGGGTAAAACATGTGGGACCTGATCATCACCAACATGGAGACTCTATGTTCCACACCAGAGGTATACCCCTCATTGTTAAGGTCAGAACATACATTCATCTCAGTGGACATACATATCCCATACACACACACATCCTAGGTGATCTCAGTGAAGTACTTCACATAAGCAAACATCACACTTATACAAACTGAGGTGGTATCCATCAAATACCCTGGAACAGTGTTAATTATGGCCCAGATGACTACATGACTCACTCCTCCAAAGGTAGGGGACCTGTCTGGTGGACCATGGCCATTAATGAGCTATACAAGGACAGGAGGAGGCTACTACATTATAGAGCACAATCCCAATCAGGAAGGCATCTCTGATCAGTACTATGGAATAGCTACAATCACTTGTTGATTCATCTAAGGGCCACTTCTAATGGACACTTGCAACAGACACTATGGACAATCACAAGGCCTTCTTTAGTTATGTCAGGGACCTGGGTGGGAACTCACAGATATGCTGTGAGTTACTGCATAATGACAAAACATACAGTGAACCCACTGACATTGCAAACATCCTGGCAAACAGGTTCAGTGGAAATGTTTCCCCCACATCCCCCCTGCGGTGCACATCTCCATCCCAACAGGGTGTAGCCTCCCTGACATTACAGATGAACAGGTGAGTGCTGCCTTCTCCATAGCAGACAACACAGCATCAATGGGACCAGACGATGTCCCAGACTGCGGCTTACAGGAGATTCATGACGAACTTCACACTCACATTATGTCACTGTTCAATATCAGAGTTACTACAGGATATGTACCCAAGGAATGGCGTACAGCAACAGTGTTGCCGCTCCACAGTGGTGGTGCCACAGTAGACCCTGGACAATATCGCACTATATGCCTAACTATCCTGGTCTGCTAAGCTATTGAGTGTATCATCATGGAACACATACACATAGACATTGTGAACCTACAGACACTGGACCCTACACCATTTGGCTTTATTGTGGGCAGATCTTGCCTCTTGCACCTGTTTGATGTCTTTAAACAGTTAACAGGTCCATAGACGTATAGAGGGTTGTCCATACAGCCTACCTGGAGCTCACACAACAGTTCAACACAATACCCCACTCGGCCATTATACATAAGCTCATTGGATTCAATATCTACACATATGTCACAAGATGGATTGCTAACTGGATCATGGATAGCACACACATGATCAGTATTGCAGGTGCCATGTCTGACTATACACCAGTTACACGTGGCATCCCACGGGGCTCAGTCCTGGGACCTCTCTTGTTCCGTATATATTTATCAGACGTACTGGCTAACACAGGAGGAATATGGCTGACCATGTTCACAGATGGCTGCAAACTGTGTGCCATAATCAATTCTCCAGCTGGCACAAGCATTCTCAAAACGGGTCTCACAGAGATGGATAATTGGTGCAAGAGCCATGGCCTACAGCTACCTTCCATTAGATGCATAGTCATCACCTTTGGTAATAACGTGCCCACACATTACCACATAGGTGATGATACATCACGTACGGTGTGTGTGATTTGTGATTTGGGGACATGAATAGTTAGTACTCTCGCCTTTGACATTCACATTGCCAATGTTGTTGGATACACCTTCTATATAGCCCACCTTATCCCGTAGGGTTTTACATCTAGATCAGGTGGGGTCATTGTGCCCCTATACTCATCAGGCCCATGCTTGGATACATTGCCCCATTTCGGATGTACCTTACCCAACACCTGCAGCAACTGTAATGTCCACAAATGTACCTAACCAAGTGGATCTAGGGATTCACACAGATGTTATACACAGTTTGGCTATGGTGACCCCAGCTCTCCTCAGTTGCTTACTGCCTACTTGGATGCGATCTGTGCCTGTTGTTTGAAGCCATGTCCATCACAGCATTGATGGACAAGCTCAACCTCAGGATATCAAAGTACCTGACAGCTACACACTCCAGGGACAGGCATGTCAGCACTGATGTTAATAGGACATGCTGGAGGGGCAGATTCCCATCCCAGAGGCTACACTCACTCAGGAATGAGATCACAGTCCCACATACGCAGAGAGCCACACTGACCACAGATGACATCTTGTCAGGTGGATGGGTGATCATATGTTTAGCCCTGGGATATGTTCTGGGTACCTGCTAGATAGAGGCAGAATTAAATTGAACATATGTGGGATATCTTGTGTGACCTACTATTCACAGGCACAGTCTACTAATCTAGCAGGGTTGCAAAAGCCAAACACACTGTGGCTAGGCTTATACATGCCCTAGGGCAGATAGTCTAGTGTCAACCTCTGAACCTATGATAATGTTCAGGATGCACATTGTTCATTGATGGTACTGATTGCTGGTTTTGTTTCTTCTTTGCTTTCCCACTTTCTATGAACAACCTAAGTATCTGCATAAAATATTTGATTATGACAGGGTTCCACTATATTATATATGTGTCTGTTGTCATATCACTGTGTGCACAAGGTGGATTGGTGAATAGTGCGAGGTTCCTGGGTTGACACATGCAACTGACGGATATGTGTGGCCCACTGCTGTACTCAGACATGGCCTAAGTGTGTGAGCATGTCCAGTTCGGACTTTCAGTGTTTTGTTGCCTGACATTTGTCTCATTTATTCAAGTGTGTGAGCGTGCCCAGTGTGACCTTGCAGTATGTTGCTGTCTGAGGTCCACTACATTTGTTGATGTGTGTGAACATTATCAGTATTAACATTTATACTATATGTGTGTTGAATATCAGGTTCTATTCTTACTGCAGGCCTCACTTTGTGTTTTAACTCGACAGGGATTATGCTATGCCTGCAAGGTTTCCATGAGATACTTTGCATAAACTTATCAACATTTCTTCATACAAGCTGACCACTGACATACTGTCATGGTTTAGTGGTTCTGTACTATGACTATAGTGCACAGTATCCTGGGCTCGAGGACCGTCAATGCTTCATATTTTCATACTGGGCAGAACAGACTGCTTCAGGAACAGTGAAGCAAATATGACCATTTTTACCTGATTTTGCTGAACTATGCCCAAATTTGACCAGACTTGCACAACATTGCTCAATGTTAACCAACATTGCTGAACAGTGCCCAATATTGCTCAACATTGCCTGAAGTTGTGCTACTTAGTGTGTGCAATTTTGTTTACATATACTAAATAGTGGTGAGAGCTGTTTAGCACTGCTTTATATTGCTTAACACATGGCAATCATGCCTCAGGTGGTGCTGCAGGGCTGCCTATGTTGGATGCACATTTTACACTCCCTATACATGTTTGTTAACAGGTAGTGTCAAGTTAGGCATCCCTTTTACTATATGTGCGAGTTGGAGAGAGGTATCATTTCCAGGGTTCCTACTGAGCCAGTGTATATGCTATGCATTGCCTCTTTGCCAAGGCCAAAGCATACCGGGCATGCCTCCTTCTGACTACTGGGGCAGGCTCAGGTTGTTCCTCCTTCAAGTCACGCTCTGCCTGTGATGGCCTTGGCAATGGTGGGGGGCTGTTTGGCCTGGCCCTATGCTGCTCCTGCTGCAGCTGTTTTCGCAGGATCATATTGTGTAGCATAGCAAATACCATGACTGTTTGGGTGCATGTAGTTGGTGAGAAGTGCAAGACTCCACCAGATGTGTTCAGGCACCGGAACCATGACTTGAGCAGCCCAAACACATGCTCGATTACATTTCGTGTTTGTGCATGTGCCTCATTATGGCATTCCTGTTCAGGGGTGTGTGTGCATTTTTGATGGGTGTCATCAGCCATGGCTCAAGTGCATATCCAGCATCCCCCATTAGGTGACCATGAGGGATGTCCCCATTGGCAAATGTCTGATACAGCTGTGCCAGATGCCAGATATGGGAGTCATGGTAGCTTCCAGGGCAGCCAGCACACACATTCGTTACTATGCCCTTGGCATCACACACGACCTGGCAGTTGATGGAGGGGTAACCCTTGCGGTTATAGTAGACCCTACCCCGCTCACCAGCTGGTGCTTTGATGCGAATGTGCATGCAGTCTATTGCACTCACTACCTCAGGGTATTCCGCTATTTGCTGGAAGAGACGCATATTGCTGGCCAATACCTCATGGGAATTGGGGAAATATACATGATCACCGACATGTGCTGACATGGCATTCAGGAACTGGTGCAGTACCCTGGATGCTGATGCCTGTGAAATCCCATTCATATCGCCAGTTGGTCTCTGGAAGGTACCTGTTGCTAGTATTCTTAGGCCAACACATACCTTGGTTTCCACTGGGATGGGTTCCCCTCTGTTGGTTCTGTGTGTGAGGCATGGCTTGCACAGCTCAACAATTTGCTGCATGAGGTCTCTGTCCAATCTATAGCGCTCCACTATCTCCAGCTCATGTAGCCACTGGTAGGTTACCCTGGGCCTGTACACTCTTCTCTGTCTTCTCACTGTGGGTTGCTCAGCAGCATTCACATTGTCACCACCCTCAGAATGTTGCATATGTCGCCTTATAAAAGCAATGGCAGCCCCTAACATTTCTTTGTCTCAGTAAAGCTTTGTCAGTTTTCACTTCTATTAGCTTACTGCAGTGTTGCAGTGTCTCTGAGAAAAACATACTGGAAAGTTGTTTGCTGAGCTTTAAGTGCTGGGCTGGGCTGGGCTAGTGTACTGCCTATGTAATTGTCTGATTCTGATTGTTTTCACCTGCTAGCTCTGCTAGTGCTCCCTGATTAACTTCCTACTATTTCTTGTGCTTCCTTTTCCTTTTCTGTTTCCTCAGGGGGGCAGCGCCATGCACACAAGCACAAACACGTACACACCAGCTCACATGCACGCACACATGATTACACCGGCTCCATCTTGCTTATTCTTGTTAACACACGTGCACACAGGCGCAAATGCACTTACACGGGTTTCAACATCCTTACACTTGCTTACTCAGGCTTAAATGCGCGCATACAGCTGCACACACGCACACACAGGCTTACTCGGTTTTACAGGCGTGCACACATGGGCATACACATTGCAGGCCTTTCTACAAGAAACTTTGGTGTTGTTCATGGCATGCACCTTCAATTTCTTGCCTTTAGCTAGGGTACCTATTGACACACCTCTTCCAGTGATTAGTATCTGACAGCAGACACATGCCACTCTACTCCAATGAGCTTCACTTCTCTCAGATATACCCCCCTTATGATGTCACCTATCTTCTACTCTGTTACATCCCTTATCCTACTCCTACACTACACTGACTGTGCTCTTTTGCTATGTAAACTTGTGATTCACTATCCTTACCCTCATTTGCATAGGATTGCCTACTAATGCTTGGTTACAACTCTTAGACTGAGCTTCCCCACTTAGCAACCTCTACTCGGTAGCCATGTTGTCTTTGGACTGTCATTCCCTTGCATTGTATATTAGGGATTAATGTAAAATCCACATGTATGCATTTTAATTACTGGTTTTTAGAGCGCACCGTGTTTGTGCGGCGCTGTGCTATGCTTAAACATCAGCGATCGGGAAAAAAAATTTTATTTATTTTATTTCATTTTTGCATCGGTGGACATTGCCAATGGCCATATTTTTGGCCATTGGCATGCTTCCTCAACTGGATGCATCCTTTTTTTCGAACTGTCACTGCTCCGTTTTGCTATTTGCAGAACCGTACTCAGTTGTCAACGGAGTACATTTCTGCAAATAACACTACTCTTACTCAGACAGGTTAGGGTTTCCTGAATCGCAATTTTACCTCATTTGCATGCCTTTCAGCAGCAAATGAGGTAATTTGCATATCCGAGCTCTGTCCGTGTAAGAGAAGTTTTAGGAGCTCTCTTACATGCCCCTGCCAGCTGTTTCTGGATTGCTCGGAAGACATGTTGGCTGCATGGAGTCTTACTCTACTCTTAGACTCTGTGCAAGTCTTCATGAATCCGGCCCTGCATATTTTCATAACTACTAACAAACAACTAACAATATTTGTAGTACAGTGTGATATAAACCAGCATTTTCAGTGAATTGTCTTGTTGTCCACATTGGTGTTTTACACCATATGCCTCAATAAAATGTAGATTTATTTATTTATTTACTTATTTATTTATTTATGTATTTCATTTGTTAACTGGGTAGTGTCCAGCTGGGCCAGAAGCCCGTTTTCAGTGGAGGCCCAGGGAGAAAAGCTCCAAGGAAGATCACAGTAGTATATTACAAATTACACATGCCAGTTACAATAATTATAGTGCATAAAAAGTAATGCAAATTAATTAAGTTCTTACCATAGTGTTTAAAACAGGGGTAATAAAGTTAGGCATATTAGACAATATTAAACAATTACATGCAATCATCAAACATTTCAAATAACATCAATTAATTTAGATCAATTATGAATTTAAATGTCTCAGTTATGAAAAAAATGAATATAAATATGAAAATATAAATGATACGTTGCAAAGAAAGATTAATTTCTCTACTTCAGGAAATGTTAGACTAGCAAGCTTAGTGCCATTTTTCTTAATAATTCCTTGCCCTTTCTAGTATTGTCTGTTATTAGCTGGTCCATCATAGAACAAAAGCAATTGTACAGCCCGATGTTACAAATGACACTTTAATCAGAGAAATATTCTTAAATTAAATTTTATTGTGATGAGTATTACATTCACATCCAGTGATAAGCAGTGAATACAAAGTGAGGTGGAAATACGTTTTCATGATGGCACATGTTCTCTTCTTCTCATGCATAGCAAGGGATGGAGTACATAACAGAAGACCTGCAACAGTCAGCATGACCATCAAAGAAGGTAGGAGTGTGGCACTGAATGGAGAAACATAGTAACAAGTGATGCAACGGCCCGAGATTGATGGTGATGATGATGATAATAATGTCTAGCTTCAATAAATCTGCTTTGGTCTAACTCTGTAACTCTAGTTAGCGTTTTGCTCAAATCATCATGTTTGTTATGATTTAATATCAAAATGGGTCTGAAAGATCATAGAGCTAATGAATCTTTGGCTTCTTTTGATCTAGCTACCACCAATGTTTGAGGGTAAAGCCCCCACTTTAGGATATTTTTAAAGTACTAACCAAGCATTTATTATCCCCTTATTTCTCCTTTTCCATACTTCTACTGGAATTCCCCCTTTCTAGGTGTCTTCCCTGTGTTCTGATGTCTTATCATTAACTTCATTTCATTTCTTGCATTCCCCTTAACAATGCCCTTCTTTTTCCTTCTGTTACCCAAGACAGCTGCAAACTCCTCACATATTTTACCATTTCATGCATATTGGTTATCTTCTTGTAGATCTTGTATATATAAGAAATTATAATAACATTTCATTTGCTTGGATCTACTGCTATTTTACCATTCCTCTGATTTGTTATTTTAGTTGTTGTTCTTTCTACTTTCTGTTGCCTCTAAGTCTGTGCTAACAGTTTTGTTGCTCTAGATGAGTGCCATGGTTCTGTGCTCTATACTCTCCAAAACCTCTTCTATTGCACTCCTCACTTCCATCTCTTATAGGCTCATAGGTTCATAGGTAGGTGCTAGGCTATCTGCCCGAGGGCATTTATAAGGCTAGCCAGAGTTTGTCAGCTTTCGCCACCCCATTAATTAATTAACTGAGCCTCTGTCAAGAAGAGCCAATGAAGTGATCCCAGGGGTGTATTTTCTGTTACCCATCCACTCGTCAAGGTTTCTCTTGAAGAGTGTCAGTGAGGGGCTCTGCCTAATGTAGTTAGGAATTTTGTTCCAAATCATGAGGAGTCTCTGTGACAGGAATCTATCCCTCCAGCATGCACTATTTATTGTTGTGGTGAGGTTTAGCTCACTAGAGCGAGTGACTCGCAGTGACTTGGATTTCTTTAGGTGGAGCATGTCCATCAATTCTGAGATGGACATGGCTTTGTAAGTCAGGCAGAGATCACCTCTGAGTAAACGATATGCCACTGAGTACAGCTGGAGTTTTTCCAGTTGGGCTGCATAGAACATATGTTTGAGGCCAGTAATCCTCTTGGTGAGGTATTTTTGTGGTCTTTCCAGCTGTTGGAAGTGTCTTGTGAGGTACATCCCAAATGGGGCATTGTACTCTGTGATGGGTCTCATGAGTGATGAGTAGAGGGGCACTATAACCTCTTTATTTCTACATGTGAACCCTTTAGTAATTAGATGGGCTACATAAAAGGATTTCCTAACAACTTTGGCAATATGATTCTCAAAGGAGCGATTGTTATCTACCTGGGTCCCCAGATCTCTTATTACCTCTTCTGTATTAAGGGACTGCCACCTATGTGGTAATTCATGGATGTTTTGTTTTTCCCAAATGGGATGACTATGCATTTTTTAGCATTTAGCTATTTAGCTTGAGACCATGACTTTGACACCAGGTGACAGTCTCAGTAAGGCCCTGTTGGAGAATGTCCGTGTCAGCTGGAGAGTCAATTATGGCTCCTAGTTTGCAGTCATTGGCAAACTTGGTGAGCCATAGTCCTCCTATCTTTGCCTGCACTTCTGAGAAGTATATGCTGAACAGTAGGGGTCCCAGGACCGAGCCTTGTGGGACACCACTTGTGACTGGTTTAGAGTTGGACCTGGAGCCCGCTGTTCCTACTGTGTGCATTCTGTCTGTAAGCCAGTTGGCAACCCATTTCGTGATGTAGGGGTTTATGTTCAGGCTGGTGAGTTTTTCTATAATTCCCGAGTGGGGAACGGTGTCAAAAGCCTTGGCGAGGTCAAGGTAGGCTGTGTGAACCACCTTCTCCTCATCTATGGCCTTGGTGACTGTCTCATAGGTTAGTACTAGGCTAACTGCCCTTGTGAGCCATTTTAAGCCTAGCCAGTTATCCCCTGTGAGATTCAAACCATGTACCTTGTGTTTGTAAGGCAAACACCTTAACCATTAGGCCACCCTCCCAATCCCCATCTCGAAGAAGTCAACCAGGTTTAGTAGACATGATCTGCCCTTAATAAAGCCAACCTGTGTCAGGTCAAGTGTTTGGAGGTTCCCGAGTTCCATGATGATGCGCTTCATAGCCTTGCAGACCAGGCTACTCAGGCATATGGGGCAATAGTTACCAGGGTCAGTTGTGGCCCCTCCTTTGTGGAGCAGAATAACCATTGCTGTACACCATTCTATGGGCACATAGCCTGTGGAAAGGCTGAGGTTGAACAGTGTGTTTAGGTGGGGGGTTAGTTCATTCTGTAGTTTGTGCAAGACTCAGCCTGGGACACCATCTGGCCCCACTGACGCTGTGCTTTTGGCTTTTGAAATGGCTGTTTTCACCTGTGTGTCTGTGATTTCTGGGACACTACACTTTTCCGGTATTGTTGTGGGCCCTTTTTGGGGGTGAGAGGGGGGCTAAGTTTACACTGAATCTATCTGCCAGGATGTTGGCAATATCAGTAAGTTAAGTATATTTTGTGCTATTTTGCACTAGCTCAGAGCATATCTGCGAGTTGCCACTTAGATTCTTGACATAGCTAAAGAAGGCTTTGTGGTTATCTTTTGAATCCTTGGCTATTTTTCTTTCGAAGTTAACCTTGGATGATTTTATGAGGAACCTTAGTTTCTTCCTGATACTGATCAGGGATGTCTTTCCTTCTTGGGATTTTCTGAACTAGTTTCCTCCTTCTATTGTATAGCCTGTTTATGGCATGGGGTCCACCAGACTGGTTTCCTTCTCTTAGGGGAGTGAGTCTTGGTTTTGCTAGATATGGCATGATCCATGCATCCTTGTAAGTACTCATAGAGTGCAGTTGTAAAGGTTCCTGCATCTTGGACACTGTTATCCTTTAGCGTGGGGGCTGTGAAACTTACCACCTCTGTCTTAAGTAAGGTGAAGTTTGCTGTAGAAAAGTTTTTCACTGTGGTTTCCTTGGTTGGGGGTGGTGGTGTGGTGTGGACATCCAGAGTGATTAGTTTATGGTCTGATCTAACCAGTGAAGGGTTGACCTCTGGTGCGGAACACCTGTCACCCATGTTTTGTGATGACCAGGTCCAATATGTTTTCACCTCTGGTAGGGGAGTTTACCAGCTGATCCAGGGCATTTGCATAGATAAATTCCAGGAAGCGCTGGACCTGGGAGTTTGTACTTGAGTCATTTTCCCAGTTAATGGTAGGGTAATTGAAATCTCCCAATATCAGGGTGTTGGGTAGGACCTTCATGTTTTCCAGTGTCTCCAGAAAGGCGAAGTAGTGATCCTGGGTCATGGAGGGTGATCTGTAGCAGGCCACAATTTGCATTGCAGATTTTCCTGATATTAGTTTCACATGGATGATCTCAGAGGTATCATGCTGTGCCACTAACCTGGAGGTGTAGGTATCCTTGATGAATATTGATACACCCCCTCCTTTTGTGTTTTGGTCCATGTTCTGTGGCTGAAATGTGTGGTATGAGTTGTAGCCCAGTAGTGCTGGAGTGCTCTGTGGAGCATTGAACCAGGTTTCAGTTACTGCACAGATGTTGATGTTCTCCATACTGAGGAGTGCTTTGAGCACGTGCATTTTGAGATTTAAACTCCTGGTGTTGAGTAGCATAACCCTCATTTTTTTATTTGTGCTGTTTACGGAGGTGGGTTTGACTTTTGAACCTTGCCTAAAAAAGGCACTATGGGGGCAGCCAGAGCCTTGGCCAGTATTCAAAAGCCTAGGGGTGACAGGTGCAAGCCATCTCTTGTGAAGCAATGAGGCTTGTCGAGCATGTCATCCCAGGCTGACAGACACTGGATCCCCTTTGAATGACACCAGAAGCTTAGCCAATTGTTGAAATTGATAATTTTTTTTCTTTATACTGCGGTATCATTCTTGGTGAGGGCAGGATGCTACTCAGGGTCAAGATAATACCCACTTGGGCTACATGATCAGAGAGCTCTTCCATGTCTCTTTTCATTTAGTCCAGGGAGGTACGTCTCAGGTCATTCACACCAACATTAACAATGACAGTCATATTTGCACTTGTTCCTATAGTGACCTGAGTGCTTGTGTTATGTGGTGGATTTTGGCTCCCGATAAGCAGCTAACAGTAACCTTCTCCTTGTCCAGCCTAGTGAGTGGGAAGTCAGTGTGCCTGACTATAGAGTCGCCTATTACTAGTGTGTTAGGTATGTTATTTTGCCTTAAGGGCTGTGATTGTGTGGCACACTGATTTTGTGTTTTATGTGTTGTCTGGTTTGTGACGGGAGGTGTAGGTTTTTTGGGTGTCTGCTTTGGAGGTCTCTGATGCTTTTGCAGGTTTTTATTTAGAGCCTCCGAGTATGATTTTGTGTATTTATGTGTATTTTTTTCCAGTGCTGGTTTAGTATGTCTATGTGAGGCTGGAGGTGTGGTGCAAGTGTTAACCTTCTCCTCATGACTGCCTGTTCCAGTCTAGGATGGAGAGAGTTTAGCCTCGAATTTAGCTATATAATTGCATCTCTCGCATATGTTAATGTTTTGTGGAAATAGGAGAAGGTTGTCTGTGTACATGAGGCAGTTGTAACATTGCCTCAGGATACCCAGGTTCACCAGCTGGACTGGAGAGTATATCTGAAATTGCCCTTTGGTCATGCCTGAATAGTAGGGTGAGCTGCTTAGTCGCTTCGTTGGTGAGGAGTGAATAATGAGCCTTGTCCTGCTGGGCAATCAAATGTTGGGGTATGTTAGTGCTTGCTATTAGTTCTGAGCAAGTGCTGGACTGTAGGATGCTTTTTAAGTGCTTAGGTTGAGAGTTAGACTACTTTCAAGGGATTAACTGAAGAGGAGACTTGGTGGAGCTGGGAATAATTTAGCCCTAGCTAAACGGTGCTGCCTGGACGTGCAAAACCATTTACATTCATTTTTTACAGCAGGGAAATGAAAGAGATAGAAATTAGCCCAAAATGGCCTATAAACTACTAACTTCTGGGCTGGAACCACTCCTCTAGGGACAGATGGCTGCTCAAACTCCCTCTCTCAGAGGTGAACAGAGAAACCTCCTTCTATCCAAGTAAGGCATGGGCAACTCAGAAACTTGTAACACAGCCCTGAATTCAGCACTAGCCTGAAAACTGGACTATACTAGCTTAGAAATGTGGGAAAAAGGAAAACATTTTTTTGAAAAGATAAGGCAAAATTAGTAAAAAATACACTCAAAACAGCTTTAAACGACTACAAGCAGTAAAAAATACACTTAAAACAGTTTTAGATGACTACAAGCAATCAAAAAAGGCTTTTAAACAAATTAGCCAATTAACCAGTAAAAAAATCTCAAAACTGAGCCCTGTTCCTGTAGTCTTCAATCAGACAAGTTCTAACTGCACACTCCTGCCACTGGGGTGCAGGGGAACCTTCTCCATAAAAGAAGGCCTAGATTAGTGCTCAAGTTATACAAACAAAGCTAGATTCAGCAGTCCTGAATCTAGTTTATGCGACAGCAAACAAGGTACACCAAATTCAGTAAGAAACAGTTCAAATATGCAGGCACTAAAAGCTTCTAACCTGAAATTCCCAGCTCAGAAGGGCAGAGTCCAGCCTCTCCTCCCACAAGAGTGCAGACAACAAACCTTCTTAATGTAAAATGACTGGCCCGAAGCCCAAGAACTTAAACCAGAACTAATACACTTTTAGAATAACAGACACTGAGCCTTTAATCAGCAGTTCCCAACATAGAAGGATGTAAGCTACCTGTCCTGCCACAACAGTGCCAACCACAAACCTTCTTAATGTAAAACAACTGGTCTGAAGCCCAAGTGCTTAAACCAAAAGGCTTAGAATGATAGCTACACTTTAATCAGGTTACTACCAAGCAGTAATAAATACAACTGAATACTTTTAAGAAGGCCTGGATTAGTGCTCAAGCAATACAAACAAAGCTAGATTCAGCAAGCCTGGATCTAGTCTATGCTACAGCAAACAAGGCGAACCAATTTCAGTAAGAAACAGTTAAAATATGCAGGCACTATAAAAATATGCAGGCACTATAAAAAAATTCTAAGCTTGTTTCCTGCCTTTCCTATAAGTTGTCTAGTCCAGATACAGATTTGCTGTATCTAGGACTGTTTGTAAGCATCTGAGCCCCCAAGCCTTTCTGTGTTGGAGGGAAGCCTTCTAGCTTAATTGTGTTTCTTAGAATTAGCCAGCTTTCTAGTTTCAGCACTCAAATCTGTTTCTTTGAGCTCAGCACTTGTTCAGCACTCATTGTAAGCACTAAATAAGCTACAAATTACTACAACATTCAACTTTCCTCACTTGTCTAGAGGAAAACAGTTTTTAGTACTTAATAAATAAGCACCTATCCAGGCATGTCTAAGGGTCAGCTCCTGATGTTTTCTCCTGTCTACCTGATGAATCTGAGCATCTTGGGGCAGTGCAGCAATTGCCTCATGTATAAACAGACAACCATCTCCTCCTACCACCCAACACTACAACCTGTTAGAGATGCACTTATATAACCAAACTGGAAGCAAAGTTCTCTTCACTCAAGACTGGACTAGACAGTCAAGAGGAGAAGGTAAACAGTTGCACCACACCACACTCATCACATAGTCCCTCAAAACCTACACCACCAAAACACACACATAGAAACACAAAACACACACCTACATTTGTGGAGGCTCTAAAAAAAATCTATCCAAGCAAAAGGGACCTACAAAGCAGAAATGCAAGCAACCACCAGCCCCCAACACAACCCAAATGACCCATAGCCCACAAACTCAGTGTGCCACTCAACCACAGCCCATAAGGCATAACAACGTACCTAACACTCTAGTCATAGGTGACTCTATAGTCAGGCACACTGATGTTCCACTCACCAGGCTAAACAAGGAGAAAGTCATTGTCAGCTGCCTGTCAGATGCCAGGATCTGCCACATAATGCATGCACTCAGGTCACTCCACAGCAAGTACAAATATGACTCTGTCATTGTCCATGTTGGTCTGAATGACCTGAGACATACCTCCCTGGACTACATGAAAAGAGACATGGAGGAGCTTTCTGATCTTGTAGCCCAGACAGGTATGACCCTAGCCCTGAGTAGCATCCTACCATCACCCAGAATGATACCACAGTGCAAGGACAAAATGACTGACTTCAACAATTGGCTAAGCTTCTGGTGTCATTCTAAGGGGATCCAGTATCTGTCTGCCTGGGATGACATGATCGAAAACCACGATGCTTTGCCAGAGATGGCCTGCACCTATCACCCTTGGGATTCCGGATGCTGGCTAAGGCTCTTGCCACCCCTATAATGCCTTTTATAGGCAGGATTCAAATGACAAATTCACCACCGTAACAGGTACAAGCAAGCAAAATCTGAGGGTAATGCTACTCAATGCTAGAAGTCTAAACTTCAAAATGCACTCACTCGAGGCACTCCTTAAAATGGAGAACATCGACATCTGTGCAGTGACAGAGACCTGGTTCAAGGCTCCAGATAGCAACCCGGCAATACCAGGCTATAATTCATACCACACCTCTCGGCCACCTAATTTGGACCGAAACACTAAAGGCAGAGGTGTGTCCATGTTCATTAAGTATACCCACACATCCTGGCTAGTTGCTCAGCATAATGCATCTAAGATTATCCAAGTGCAACTAACTCTGGGCAAGACCGCAATGCAAATTGTAGCTTGCTACAGATCCCCCACCATGCCCCGGGATTCCCACTCCTCATTTCTTGATACACTGGAAAATATTAGGGTACAACCTAACACCCTAATAATTGGTGATTTCAGCTACCCCACCATTAACTGGGAAAACTACTCATGTACCAACTCTTGTGCTCAATGTTTTCTGGAATTAATAAATTCCAATGCCTTGGATCAACTTATCCACACCCCTACCAGCGGCAGCAATATCCTAGACCTGGTCATTACCAACATGGGCAACCAGTGTTCCACATCAGAGGTCAATTCTTTGTTGGTTAATTCCGACCACAAGCAAATCACCCTAGACATCCACATCCCAGCCCCACCCCCATTAGGGAAACCACCATAAAAAATTTCTCCAAAGCCAACTTCACACTTCTTAAGACAGAAGTGGCAAACTTCACGACACCCATGCTGATGGACAATAGAGATACGACTGCTGAATCCTATACAATTGCGCTTTATAAGCACTTACACAAGTGCGTGGATCGTGCAATCCCTAACAGAACCAAGATGCTATCCTCCAAAAAAAGGAAGCCAATATGGTGGTCCCCTGCTATAAACAAACTCTACAACAGAAGAAAGAAACTGTTGCAAAAAAGAGTAAAATCCCATGATTGGAGAAACTCCGTGGTCAGCCTCAGTAAGTAGCTGAGATCCCTCATAAAAGCCTCCAAAGCTAGTTACGAAAACAAAATTGCCACCAATTCTAAAGACAACCACAAAGAATTTTATAGCTATGTCAATAATCTCAGTGTCAACACTCAGATCTGCTCTGAGTTACAGCACAATGGCACTAAATATACAGGACCAACTGATATTACCAACATCCTGGCAGATAGGTTCAGTGCTAATTTACCCCTCTCTCATCCCCTAAAGGGTCCATCTCTATACCAGAAGAATGCAAAGTACCTGTAATCATGGCTGCACAGGTAAAAAACACTCTCCAAAGCCAAGAACACAGCATTCATGGGACCTGACAACATCCCAGGCTACATTCTACATGAACTACAGTATGAAATGGCACCCTACCTAAGTACCATGTTCAATCATAGCCTCCCCTCAAGCTTTGTGCTCACTGAATGGCACACAGCAACAATTATCCCACTCCACAAAGGGGGAGCCACCATGGACCCTGGGAACTACCGCCCCATTAGCCTGACGAGCCTGGTCTGCAAGGCTATGGAGTGTATTATCATGGAACTTATAAACAATGACACTGGTAATCTCCAAACTCTGGACCCTACCCAGTTCAGGTTTATAAAAGGCAGACCATGTCTCCTAAACCTAATAGACTTCTTTGAAGCGGTCACCAAAGTTGTAGATGAGGGTAAGGTGGTACACACAGCCTATCTAGATCTCGCCAAAGCTTTTGGCACCATCCCCACTCTGGAATTATAGAAAAACTCACTAAACTAGGTATAAATCCCTATGTCACAATATGGGTTGCCAACTGGCTCACTGACCAAACCCACACTGTGAAAGTAGCAGACTCTAAATTCAACTTCAGACCAGTGACAAGTGGAGTACCACAGGGTTCAGTCCTAAGTCCTCTCCTGTTTGGTATCTACTTTTCTGAAGTACAGGCTAACACAGAAGGTCTTTGGCTAACAAATTACACAGATGACTGCAAACTAGGGGCCATAATTAAATCTCCAGACGATATGGACATCCTACAAAAGGACCTCACTGAAACAGATGCCTGGTGTCAAAGCCATGGCCTCAAGCTCAATACCAAAAAGTGCATTGTCATCCCTTTTGGTAAAAAACTCTGTACCCATGAACTGCCACATAGGCAGTAGTTTACTTAACACTGAAAGTGTGATAGGAGACATTGGGACACAGGTGGACAGTAGTCACTCCTTTGATAATCACATCACCACAGTAGTCAGGAAATCCTTCTATGTGGCACACCTCACCACAAAAGGTTTCTCAGCAGGAAAAAAGAGGTCATTGTTCCCCTCTGCTCATCACTCATTAAACCCATTATAGAGTACAACACCCCTTTTGGTATGTACCTCACAAGACATCTACAACAACTGGAAAGGCTACAGAAATACCTCACAAAGAGGATTACCAGCCTCAAACAGATGCCCTATGCAGACTGTCTCAAAAAACCCCAGCTTTACTCTGTCACATATCACATACTCAGAGGCAATCTCTGCCTAACATACAAAGCTATGTCAAACCCAGAGCTGTTGGACATGCTCCACGTAAAGAAATCCCAATCCCTCCGAGCTACATGCTCTAGGGACCTAAACCTTGTCACCACAATAAACAGAACATGCTGGAGGGATAGATTCCTGTCTCAGAGACTTCCCATATTTTGGAACAAACTACCTATCTATATCAAACAAAGCTTCTCATTAGCACTCTTCAAGAAAAATCTTGATGATTGGATGGGAGATAGGAAATTCACCCCGGGGATCACTTCTGTTGCTCTGCTTGACAGGGGCACAGGAAAATAATTTTCTTGGGTGGCAAAAGCCAGGGTACTGTTTGGCTAGGCTTATACAGGCTCTGGGGCCAATAGCCTAGTACCTACCTATGAACCTATGAACCTATAAGCCTTTAACCAGAAATTCCCAGCTCATAAGGGCAGAGTCCAGCCTCTCCTCCCACAAGAGTACAGACAACAAACCTTCTTAATGTAAAATAACTGGCCTGAAGCCCAAGTGCTTAAACCAGAACTAATACACTTTTAGAATAACAGACACTGAGCCTTCAATCAGCAGTTCCCAACTTAGAAGGATGTAAGCTACCTGCCTGCCACAACAGTGCCGACCACAAACCTTCTTAATGTAAAACAACTGGTCTGAAGCCCAAGTGCTTAAACCAAAAAACTTAGAATAATAGCTACACTTTAATCAGGTTACTACCAAGCAGTAATAAATACAATTGAATACTTTTAAGAAGGCCTAGATTAGTGCTCAAGTTATACAAACAAAGCTAGATTCAGCAGGCCTGGATCTAGTCTATGCTACAGCAAACAAGGCACACCAATTTCAGTAAGAAACAGTTCAAATATGCAGGCACTATAAGCCTTTAACCAGAAATTCCCAGCTCAGAAGGGCAGAGTCCAGCCTCTCCTCGCACAAGAGTGCAGACCACAAACCTTCTTAATGTAAAATAACTGGCCTAAAGCCCAAGTGCTTAAACCAGAACTAATACACTTTTAGTATAACAGACTTTGAGCCTTCAGTCAGCAATTTCCAACTTAGAAGGATGTAAGCTACCTGTCCTGCCACAACAGTGCAAACCACAATCTTTCTTAATGTAAAACAACTGGTCTGAAGCCCAAGTGCTTAAACCAAAAGGCATATAATGATAGTTACACCAAGCAGTAATAAATACAATTGAGTACTTTTAAGATGATGCAAAAGCAAAATAAAATAATAAAGTAGGAAGAAATACAAATACAGTAAAAGCAGATGAATAAAGTGCAATTTTTGTTTTGAGTGAGCAGATGAGATGGGCCCAGGAGGAGTATCCAAATGCAAATTTACAAGAGGGTTGGGCAGTTTCAAAGCCACCAAGATTAACACCAAAACAGAAACAGGGAGGGCAGGTGGGAAACTAACTGAAAAAACAGTGCCACAACTTCCAGCAATTCAATGCAACACAAATAAATCAATTTAAATGCTGTATTATTTGAAAAAAGTGCAGATAAAGATTTACTTAAATTCACTTATACGTCCAGTTGATTGCAGGTAGGCCTTATCCGGCCAAAGCTCAGAGTTTAAGCAGCTGCGATGGCTCACCCATTCTCTTTTGTTTGTGTAAATCATTATTTTTTTTTAGTTCCTCCACATATTTACTATTCTACAGCTCATTGACTTTCACAGAAACCAGGTTTTATATCCTTAATTTATAAATGTCCAACTCCTCTTCTCACATAAAGAGCCAAAAGTTACTGTCTTGTGATTTGATACACCAAGTCACAATAAATTTTCTTTTTCAAAAAATACACTAGGAAATGCAAAGGCTTTTCTGAAAATTCTCTTGTCTGCATCTGAAACTTTGCAAAAGTACATGATCTGAAAATATCACTGGATGAGTAAACATTGAAGCATGAATATATACTCTTTTGAAACATTACATCTATTGAATCTTGTTCTCAATGTCCATATTCTAGTACTTCTGAGACAGGTGCACACTGATCAGTTTAGTTTCAGCTCTCCCTGTATGAAAAAAGAAAGTGAGAGATAAGGGCCAGTAACACTGCCAGTTTTAGCAAATTCAGTTACTGGCTAGTAAATACACAGCTTGAATGCCAGTAAAGAAGAAACTTACAGATCCTGAAAGAAATTCAACTAGAAAAAATGAAGAGAAAACATTAACACAGACTGGAAAGAATCCTCAACTATTCAACAAAAAGCAATTCTAGCTCCATCTTTTTGTTACAAGATATAGGTTCCAGTAATCTACAGGAAAATATAAATAAAATGCGATCAGAGCTGATTAAAATAACTGCAACACTACTCAAATAACAAAAGGTTGTGAATAAAATTGAAAAAGATTTAAACAGCTATTCAGCTGAAAAGATAGACATGCAAAAATCAGAGTTGGAACTGAAGAAATGGCTGGCTGGCTGGCTCGTTGAGTATAAGACTGCAAAGTTCTTAGGTTTCATGGAGACAAGCTGACTATAAGGGCAGGCATTAAACACAGACCACATTTTACTTTAATATTTTTTTTTATTTAAAGAATGATATTTTGTTAAACATTACATGAATTCAAAAGGAAAAATGTACGTATACAATTTTTGAACCTATAAATATCAAAACATTATTTAATTATATACTTTAGTGTCTATACAGGAAAAGCAGTGAATACATTTAATTACATTGTGAAGAATGATGAAGCATTTCATAAATCCTTGTCCATTTTTCAAATATTTCCAATATTTTCATCCAAGAGTTATGAAGTGATGTAGGTCTGGTTGTTCTGTTCTTTAGTGTAAATATTTCCAGATGACCAACTGTTATGGATCAGTTTTTAAACTCCTTGAATGTGGGAGAAGTTGTGCTTTTCCAATATATGGTGATAATTTTGCATGCAACTGTCATCAGTGTCCATAGTAACTTGAAATATTTTTTTGCCACACAGTCTGGGATAGAGGTGTTGAATAAAAAACATTGATTTTGTTAATTGATAGTTATCATTGAAGACAATCTGAAAAAAATATATATATATTTTTCCAATACAAGGTGAGACATTTACAATCATAAAAAATATGTTGCCATTCGGCTCTTACTTTAGTTTAACATCTCCAGCATTTATCTTCACTAGCAAATAATTTGGTTAATTTATGCTGTGTGTAAAAACTGTTTAAATATCTCCAAGTAAATAGCGGTGAATATATTGACAAAGTTGATTATTTTGAGGATTTTAATATAAACGTTTTCTCCTCTTCATTAGGAGGGTGGTTGTTTATCTGTGTATAATAATCCCAGAGGTTCTCTACATAGCAGACTCTTGTTTTTTTTAATAAGTTTATAAATATTAGTCGGGTAACCATTACCTTCATAAGGTTTATTTGTAATTATAATAAAATATACAACAAATTCTGGAACGGTTTGTCTGACTGTTACTTGTATTTGTTCAGTTCTATTGATAGGATATTGCCTTAGATTTTGTAAAAGTAGCCATGAATCTTTATTTATATGATATTTGTTAATTATTTGCTCATTAGTTAATATTTTTCCTTGTTCTATCAATTGATGCCAATATTTTAGCATACCTTTCTTTAGTGCATTTATCTTTTGAATTTGAGATGTATCAAGAATAGTAGGTATAAAGGCTATTGGGAAGGTCAGAAAAAAACAAGAATTAATATTTGGGACTTTATTCATATATTTTTTTAAATGTTGTTAGGGTGATATTTATATATTTTGATGGCAATTTATTGTTTTTAATTTTTCCTAATAAGTGATTTTTTAGCAGCCAGACTAGGGGTGATGGTCTTCTTCTTCTTTCGGCTGTTCCCATTAGGGGTCGCCACAGTGGATCACCTGTTTCCATTTCTTCCTGTCCTCTGCATCTTTCTCTGTCACACCAACCACTTGCATGTCCTCTCTTACCACATCCATAAACCTTATCTTAGGCCTTCCTCTTTTCTTGTTACCTGGTAGCTTCATCCTTAGCATCTTTTTCCCAATATACTCAGCATCCCTCCTCAGCACATGCCCAAACCAAAGTAATCTTGCCTCTCTGGCTTTGTCTCCAAACCTTCCAACCTGGACTTACTGTCTAGTATACTTATTCCTAATCCTGTCCGACCTTGTCACACCCAGTGCAAACCTTAACATCTTTAACTCTGCCACATCCAGGTCAAACTCCTGCCTTTTTGTCAATGTCACTGTCTCCAACCCATATAACATAGCTGGTCTCACTACCCTCTTGTAGACCTTCCGTTTCACTCTTACAGGTACTAGTCTGTCACAAATCACTCCTGACACTCTTCTCCACTCACTCCATCCTGCCTGTACTCTCTTCTTCACCTCTCTTCCACACTCACCGTTACTCTGAACTATTGACCCCAAGTATTTAAACTCATTCACCTTCGCCACCTCTACTCCTTGCATCCTCACCATTCCTCTATCCTCCCTCTCATTCACACACATATATTCTGTCTTAGTCCTGCTGACCTTCATTCCTCTTCTCTCTAGAGCATATCTCCATCTCTCCAGGGTCTCCTCCACCTGTTCCCTACTCTCACTAGAGATCACAATGTCATCTGAAAACATCATAGTCCACGGGGACTCCTGTCTGATCTCGTCTGTCAACCTGTCCATCACTATTGCAAATAAGAAAGGGCTCAGAGCTGATCCTTGATGTAACCCCACCTCCACCTTAAATGCATCCATCACTCCCACAGCAGACCTCACCGCTGTCACACTACCCTCGTACATATCCTGTACCACTCTTACATACTTCTCTGACACTCCTGACTTCCTCATACAGTATGACAATTCCTCTCTAGGCACCCTGCCATATGCTTTCTCTAAGTCTACAAAAACACAATGCAACTCCTTCTGACATTCTCTGTACTTCTCCATCAACAGTCTCCGAGCAAACAGCAAACATTGCATCTGCAGTGCTCTTTCCCAGCATGAAACCATACTGCTGATCACTAATCATCATGTCCCTTCTTAACCTAGCTTTCACTACTCTTTCCCATAACTTCATGCTGTGACTGATCAATTTAATCCAGACTAGGGGTGATGGTATAATAGTTAAACATCCTTGTAAATGATTTTGACTAAATTTCATATAGATTTGTTTGTGTATTTGTTTCCAAATAGGTATGTAAGGTTATATTTTTGACAACAGATGATGTAATATATGTCTCTATGTCTGGTACATCAATTCCTCTTTCTTCCCAATCTGGTAGATGTTTATTTAAAGCAATTTGAGGTTTATTTGGGTGCCATAAGAAGTTTAGTATTTAGTTTGTTAAATCTTTGGATGATATGTTTGGGAGGAGGTAATGATAAGCTTTGTATTAGATATAATACCTTGGGAAAAACTGAATGATTTAATAAGATATAGGGCCAGATTCACGAAGGCTTGCAAGGAGTCTTAGAGTAGAGTAAGACTCCATGCAGCCAACATGTCCGCTGAGCGATCCAAGAACAGCCAGTAGGGGCATGCAACTGAGCTCTCCAAACTAGTCCTACACGGACAGGGCTGGGATATGCAAATTACCTCAATTGCAGGTGAAAGCCATGCAAATGAGGTAAATTTATGATCCAGGAAACCCAAACCTGTCCGAGTAAGAGTAGTGTTATTTGCAGAAATGTACTCAGTTGATAACTGAGTATGGTTTTGCAAATAGCAAAACGGAGCCGTGTCAGCTGGAAAAAAAGCATGCTTTCACAGGAGGAATCATGCCAATGGCCAAAAATACAGCCATTGGCAATGGGAAGTGATGCAAATTAAAAATAAAATAACTTTTTTTTAACCCGATCTCCGAGGTTTAACCATAGCGCAGTGCCGCGCAAATGCACTGCAACCTAAAAAGCAGAAAATTAATAATTAAGATCCACAAATGTGGATTTTGTAGCTAAAATGAATTTACAATGCAAGGGAATAGCAGGCTGAAGACAACATGGCCACCAAGTAGAGGTTGCTAAGGGGGGAAGCTCAGTCTAAGAGATATAACTAAGCATTAGTAGGCAATCCTATGCAAATGAGAGTTATGATAGTGAATCGCAAGTTTACATAGCAAATGAGCACAGTCAGTGGAGTGTAGGAGTAGGATAAAGGGAGTAACAGAGTAGAAGATAGGTGACATCATGAGGGGGGTATGTATGAAAGGAGTGAAGCTCATTGGAGCAGAGTGACATGCGTCAGCTTACATTTACATAATAGTGAAAGAGGTGTGTCAACAGGTGGGCCAGGTAAAGTCAAGAAATCGAAGGTGTTAGCCGTGGATAACATCAAAGTTTCTTGCTGAGCGTGCATGAGCACGTGTGGACCCCAGTAAAACTGAGTAAGACAGTGTGCGTGCATGTAAGCGTGTGTGCATGCGTGTAGGCTTGAGTAAGCATATGTAAGGCTGTGTAAACAGTTGTAAGCGTGTTTGCACCGGTGTGCGTGCATTTTAACAAGAATAAGCAAGTTTAAGTCCGTGTAAGCATGTGTGCGTGCATGTGAGCTGGTGTGCGTGTGCTTGTGCTTGTGTGCGCGGCACTCCCCCCGAGGAAACAGTAAGGAAAAAGGAAGCACACCAAATAGTGGACGTTACCAGGGAGTACTAGCAGAGCTGGCAGGTGAAAACAATCAGAATCAGGCAATTACCCAGGCAGAACACTAGCCCAGCCCAGCACTTAAAACTCCGCAAACAACAGTCCATTATGTTTCTCTCAAGAGACACTGCAACACTGCAGTAAGCTAATAGAAGTAAAAACTGAAAAGGCTTCACTGAGACAAAAAATGTTAGGGGCTGCCATTGCTGTTATAAGGCGACATATGCAACATGCTGAGGGTGGTGATAATGCAAATGCTGTTGGACAACCCACAGTGAGGAGACGGAGAAGAGTGTACAGGCCCAGGGTTACCTACCAGGGGCTACATGAGCTGGAGATAGTGGAGTGCTATAGAGTGGACAGAGACCTCATGCAGAAAATTGTTGAGCTGTGCAGGCCATGCCTCACACACAGAACCAACAGAGGGGAACCCATCCCAGTGGAAACTAAGGTATGTGTTGGCCTAAGAATATTAGCAACAGGTACCTTCCAGAGACCATCTGGTGATATGATGGGGATATCACAGGCATCAGCGTCCAGGGTACTGCACCAGTTCCTGGATGCCATGTCAGCACATGTCGGTAATCATGTATATTTCCCCAATTCCCTTGAGGTATTGGCCAGCAATATGTGTCTCTTCCAGCAAATAGCAGAATACCCTGAGGTAGTGGGTGCAATAGACTGCATGCACATATGCATCAAAGCACCAGCTGGTGAGCGGGGTAGGGTCTACTTCAACCGCAAGGGCTTCACTCCATCAACTGCCAGGTCGTGTGCGATGCCCAGGGCATAATACTGAATGTGTGTGCTGGCTGCCCTGGAAGCTACCATGATTCCCATATCTGGCATCTGACGCAGCTGTACCAGACATTTGCCAATGGGGACATCCCACATGGTCACCTAGTGGGGGATGCTGGCTATGCACTGGAGCCATGGCTGATGACACCCATCAGAAATGCACACACACCTGAACAGGAATGCCATAATGAGGCACACGCACAAACATGAAATGTAATTGAGCATGTGTTTGGGCTGCTCAAGTCATGGTTCTGGATACATCTGGTGGAGCCTTGCAGTACTCACCAACTACATGTACCCAAATTGTCATGGTATGTGCTATGCTACATAATATGATCCTGAGAAAACAGCTGCAGCAGGACCAGCATAGGCCTGGGCCAACAGCCCCCCACCATTGCTAAGGCCATCACAGGCAGGCAGAGTATGACTTTGAGGAGGAACAACCTGAGCCTGCCCCAGTAGGCAGAAGGAGGCGTGCCCAGTATGCTTTGGCCTTGGCAAAGAGGCAATGCATAGCACATACACTGGCTCAGTAGGAACTCTGGAAATGATACCTCTCTCCGACCCGCACATATAGTAAAAGGGATGCCTACGTTGACACTACCTGCTTTCAAACATGTATAGGGAGTGTAGTATGTGCATCCGATATAGGCAGCCTTACATCAACACCTGAGGCATGATTGCCATGTGTTAAGCAATATAAAGCAGTGCTAAACAGCATTTACCATCATGAAGTCAATGTAAGCAAAATCGCACACACCAACTACTACAAATGTGGTCAATGTAGAGTAATAATGGCCAATGTCCAGCAATGATGGTTAATATTGAGCAGTGTTGGACAAGCTGGGTCTAGGTAGGGCATAGCTGAACAAAAGCCAACATGCTCATATATGCTCTACAGGCCCCTAAGCAGTCTGGTCTGCTCAGTATGAAAATATAAGCGGCAATGGGCCTCGAACACAGGATACTGTGCACTATAGTCATAGCAATGAACCACTAAACCATGACAGTAGTGCAATGGTTAGCCTGTATGAAGAAATGTTGATAAGTCTATGCAAAGTATTTCACGGAAACCCTGCAGGTACAGCATAATCCCTGTTGAGTTATGACACAAAGGTGAGTCCTGCAGTAAGAATAGAACCTGACTTTCAACACACACAGTACAAATGTTAATAATGGACATGTAGACATACATCAACAAATGTAATGGACCTCAGACAGCAACATACTGAAAGGTCACACTGGGCATGCTCACACACTTGAATACATGAGACAAATGTCAGGCAACAGAACACTGACAGTCTGAACTGGGCATGCTCACACACTTAGGCCATGTTGGAGTAAAGCATTGGGTCACACATAGCAGGCAGTTGCATGTGTTAACCCAGGAACCTCTCACTACACAGCAATCTGCCCTGTGCACACACTTATATGACAATGGACACATATATAATATAGTGGAACCCTGCCATAAGCAAATATGTTCTGCAGATACCTAAGCGGTTCATATAAAGTGTGAAAGCAAAGATATAAAAACCTGCAAACAGTATCAGCAATAAACATTGCGCATCATGATAATTATCATATTCTCAGAGGTTGATACTAGGCTATCTGCCCTAGGGCATGTACAAGTATAGCCAGAGTGTGTTTGGCTACTGCAACCCAGTCAAATCAGATCACTGTGCCTGTGAATAGTAGGTCACACAAGATATCCCATTTATGTTCAGTGTATTGTGCCTCTGTCTAACAGGGACCCAGAAGATATCCCATAGGTAAACATGCGATCACTCATCCACTTGTCAAGATGTCACCTGTAGGTGGTCAGTGGGTGGCTCTGCCTATGCAAAACCGGGACTACACTCCGGAGTGAGTGGAGGCTTTCTGATAATAATCTGTCCCCCCAGCATGTCCTTTTAACATCAGTGCTGAGGTATATGTCCCTGGAGTGTGTAGCAGCAAGGGAGTCGGATATCCTGAGGTGGAGCATGTCCAGTAAGTCTGGGTCAGATATTGCCTTCAACTACAGGCACACAACACATCCATGTAGGTGGTAAGTGACTGAGTAGAGCTGGAGTTACTGTATCGGAACTGTGCAGGGCATCTGTGTGAGTCCCTACATCTGCTCGAAGAGTAACATTTGTGGCCATTACAGTTGCTGCAGGTGTCAGGTAAGGTACATCCCAAAGGTGGCATAGTAATCAATCATGGTCGTGAAGAGTATAGGGGCACAATGACCACACGTCATCAACAGGTGAAACCATGTGGGATATGGTGGGCTATGTAGATGTACTGTCTAACCACTATGGCAATAGGATTGTCAAAGGTGAGAGTACGAACAGGTCGTGTCCCCAAACCCGAACAACTACTACTGTATGTAATGGATTACAACCTATGTGGTAATGTGTGGGCATCTTGTCATCCTCAAAGGGGATGACTATGCAACTAATGGCATGTAGCCATGGGCCATGGCTCAGGCACCAGTCAACCTATCTTTGTGAGACCCTGTATGAGTATGCATGTGCCAGCAAGAGAGCTGATTATGGCACCCAGTTTGCAGTCATCTGTGAACATGGGCAGCCATATTCCTCCTGTGATAGCCTGTACATCACACAAATATATACTGAACAAGAGAGGTCCCAGGACTGAGCCTTGTGGGATGCCAGGTTTAACTGGTGTATAGTCAGACATGGCACCTGCAACACTGAGCATGTGTGTGCTATCCCTGCTCCAGGTAGCAATCCATCGTGTCAGATATGTGTTGATATTGATGCTGGTGAGCCTATGCATAATGGCCGAGTGGGGTATTGTGTTGAAGGGTTGTTTAAGGTCCAGGCAGGCAGTGTGGACAAGCGTCCCAACACTGATGGACCTGGTAACTGTTGAAAGAATTTGAACAGGTCCAACAGGCAAGATCTGCCCACAACAATGCTGTAATGTGTAGGACCCAGTGTCTGTAGGTTTCCCATGTCTATGTGCATGAGTCCCATTACAATACACCCCATAGCTTTGTAGAACAGGCTAGTTAGCCTTTTAGGCCAATATTGTCTGTGGTCTGTTGTGGCAGTATTCAGTGGAGCGGGACCACTATTGCTGTACGCCATTCCGTGGGTACATATCCTGCAGTAACTCTTATATAGAACAGTGATATAATGTGAGTGTTACGTCTGTCATGAAGGCTGTGTACGACACAGTCCAGGACACCGTCTGGTCCCATTGATGCTGTGTTGTCCACTGTGGGGAGGGCAGCACTCACCTGTTTACTCGTGATGTCTGGGAGGTTGCGCTCTGTAGGTATGGACAGTACCACCTTAGGGGGGATGGGGGGACACATCTGCACTGAACCTGTTTGCCAGGATGATGGCAATGTCAGTGGGTTCAGGGTATGCTTAGTCAGTGTGCAGTAACACACAGCATATCAGTGAGTGCCCAGCCAGGTACCTAAATCAAGTGAAGAAGGTCTTGTGAGTGTCTGACGTGTCTGGTGCAATTGTCCATTAGAAGCGTGCCTGACATAAATACCTGAGTGATTGTAGCAGTCCACTAGTACAGATCACAGATGCCTTCCCTGTCTGGAATTGTGCTCTATCATGTAGTAGCTTCCTCCATTTGTTGTAAAGCGTATTAATGGTTGGGGTCTACCAGACAGGTCCACTGCCATTGGAGGAGTGAGTCCAGTTGTTATTTAGGATGCAATGATCCATGCCATCCACTAGGTGTCCATAGAATGTGTATGTAAAGGATTCAGCATTCTGAGCCATACTTACCACTAACCCAGGATCTCTGATGGATACCACCATGGTTTGGAGGAGTGTGACATTTGCTTTTGGGAAGTTCACCAAGATTACCCAGGATGGGTGTGGGTACGGGATATGGATGTCCAGTGAGATAAAGTATGTTCTGCCCTTACCAATGAGGGGTATATCGCAGGTGTGGAACATAGAGTCCCCATGTCGGTGATGATCATGTCCAATATGTTGTCCCCTCTTGTGGGTGTGGTGACCGGTTGTGCCATAGCATATGAGTTTAGAAATAGTAGCAACTGTTGGGCGAGGGTGTTGGGGCCTGAGTACTATCCACAGTCAATGTGTGGGTATTTGACGTCACCCAATATAATGGTGTTTGGGGAGACCTTCATATGGTCCAATTTTCCCAGGAAAGCTGAGTGAGGTTGCTGTGTTGGGGAGTGTGGTCTGTAGCAGGCAACAAACCAAAAGGCAGATTTTCACAACGTTAGGTGCATAAGTATGGTCTGTGATGCATTGTGCAGTGCTACCAACCCTGAGGTATGTGTATCTGTGATGTATATGGATACTCCCCCTATTTGTGTTGGCCATTCCGAGTTATGTGGTCAGAAAACATGGTACGAAATACAACCTGGTAGTGCTGGTGTGCATGTGGGAGCCTCAACCATGTGTCTGTTAGTGCACAGATATTGCTATCCTCCATACCGAGGAGATTCCTGAGTGGGCACAATTTGTGGGTAAGACATCTGGTGTTGAGCAGCATTACCCTCAGTGTCGTGTACTCTGTAATGTGTATGGAGGTGGTTCTGTCCTTTGAGCCATGCTTAAATAGGGCAGTATGGTGGCAGCAAGTGCCCTCGCCAGTATTCAAAAGTCCAAGGGTGACAGGTGCAAGCTGTCCATAGGGAAGCTACGTGGCATGTCAAGCATGTCACCCCAGGGTGACAGACACTGTATCCCCTTTGAATAACACCAATATGTTAGCCAACTGTTAAACGTGATCAGTTTGTTGGTATACTGTGACATCATACTTGGTGAGTGTAAGATGCTAGACAAGGTCAGGGTAATACCGGGCTGGGCTACATGATCACAGTTCCTCTATGTTCCATGTCATGTGGTCCAGGGAGGAACATCTGAGGCTGTACACACCAGCATGGACAATGATGGAGCCAGTCCTGGACTTGCTTTGGAGTGACCTGAGTGCATGTGTTATGTGGCGGATCCTGGCACCTGAGAGACAGCTCAAAGTGACTATTCCCCTGTCTGGCCTGGTGAGTGGGACAATAGTGTGTTTGACATTGTGTCACCTATAACAAGTGTATCATGTGTGTTGTTTAGCCCAATGGGCAGTGACTGTGTGGCACACTGACATTGTGAACTGTGTGACATGTGGGCATTGTAGTGGGGTAGCAGGTGTATGTGTGTCTGCTTTGGAGGTCTCTGCTGCTTAGGCAGAGTGTATGTAGAGCCTCCAAATATGTGTATGTGTGATAATGTGGTTTGTTTGCTGCCACTATCGGTGTATTTGAGACTGATATGTGGTGTGTGTGGGCACCCTCACCATACTCAGCGTCCTGTATGTCAATATTGTTACATCTCCCACATATATGTGAGTGTGATGTGAGGAGGAGAAGGTTGACTGTATACATGAGGCAGATGTTACATTGTGTCATAACCACAATATTCACTAGCTGGAATGGATAGTACACATGAAACGGACCCCTGGACATGCCAGTGTATTATGATGACATACTCTGTAGCCTGATCACAAAGGATCAGTAGGGTGTTAAGTGTGTAAAAGAGTATAACCGGGATTAGTGCTCAGGTTTGTCGGTGTTTTGTAAAGAGTAGCTGAGAAGGAGTCCAGACTGAGAATCATGACATGTCCTTCAGCTATGTAATAAATAGTAATGTACACGCATATATGTGCTGAGTCAGGGACAAATGTACCTTACTGACATTGCCGACATCCTGTCAGACAGGCCTGTGTATACATAACCACCCCCGACTGACGATAGTCCCTGACATTATACCAGGAGATATCACATGTAGAATGGCTGAACATCTCCCCTCAAAGCCAAAAGCATGGCAGCAATTGGGTTACATTGTTTCCCAATATGTGTCATGCATGCACTACAGAACAAACAAAACTTGCACCTGAACAGTCTGTTGAGCCTCACCCACTCCACAGGACATGGAACCGTTGAATGTGTTACAGAAACATATGGCACTCCCCACATGTGTGGGTGCACAACACACCATGGGAAGTATAGTCCAGTAAGCCTATAAAGTCTGATCTGCAAGGCCATGGAGTGCATCATGGCAGAAGTCATAAACAGAGCTACTGGAAACCGACAAACACACAACCCTACCAACTGTGGCATGTTCATGTGCAGATCATGGTTCCCAAGCATGCTACACCATCTGCAAGGCAGCCACCCAGGACATACATCATGGAACAGAGCTACACATGTCCCACATAGACTTTGAACAGCTCTTCATCAACATTGCAGACACATGTCATATCCACAAAACCAACAATCTGTGCATAGATATGTGTTGACATATGAAGGGATGGCAATGTGTCTACAGATAGATCACACAAGGTGAGACTCACGGGGTCCTGTACAAGCTGTTGATACCTGCTGACCTACATGGATCATTTCTGGGATTGCATAAAAATGTGTACACACATTACCATGTCCAGTCTGATGATGTTATCATCCTACAAATATACCAGGAGAACAGAAACCACCCAATAATGCATATAGTGTGCTGTATTAATGCGTATCTCTCTAGCATCATAACATAGTTAGGTAGGGGTTTGAGTCCTGCAAACGCCAAGTGTGTGTGGGTGTGTGTGTGTGTATGTGTGTAATTTCCTTTGAGAGGAGTAGCCTTTTTGGAGACTGGGAAAACACATTAAAAGAGGTACATCCCTCTTTGGAAAGTCTGATGATGTCAGCATCCTACAAATATTCAAGGAGAACAGAAATCACCCAGTATTGTATATAGCGTGCAGTGTTAATGCGTATCTCTCTAGTATCATAGCATAGTTAGGTAGGTGTTTGAGTCCTGAAAAAAGCTGAGTGTGTGTGTGCCACAGGTGGTCAATGCAGTGTGGGTTTTGCTTTTACTACGGTATGACATACATTTCAAACAGTATGTGCATTGCACACATCGGGTATCTGCATGTCAAACAAATTTGTGTACATGTGACCTCAATCAGTACATAGGTGTGAAGCCTGCACACTACATGAATACATTTGTAACCTTCGACAGATTGTGCCGCTGCTTCTTAGAATATAGGTCACATATGTATGTATGCGTCAAGACCGGCCAATGTAGTGATCCGTGGCCAAGGACATCCCTGCCACACACACCCATGACACGTACGATAAAGTACCGTGAGTGAGGGTAATTGCCGGGGTATATGTCAGACATGTTCATACACAACAACGATTGGCGATAATAGACAGTCATTATAAGTGTGCACCAGCCCTGTGGATATGCATGCAGGCCCCTAATGTGTTATGTGAAACACCGAGGGACCCCACAATACCTATCGATATGTGGATACCAAGGGACAGATGACATAACACGTGTCTGTCTGTACACATTGGTAACCAACATACATGTTCAGGGCTACCACCTATGTGGTACTGTCGGGATAGTATGTATAGTAAATGTGGATGACTATGCCATAGATGGCGTACTGCTATACAGCATGTATCGGACAACAGGTATCTGTCTGTATGATACCGTTGTGTAGGATATGCGTCCCATCCTGGGAATGCAGTGTAGGCCAATGCATGCATTTCCAGATGTGAACGGACATATCCCTAGTGTGTTTGCATGTACCTAAGAGGGCTATATGCCACACAGGTGTGGTCCCAGGAATGTGTGGCGGTCAATACCACTGATTGCTGTTATAGTATAGTACTGGAAGGATCCAACTGTTACTGAGTTCCCTACAACTGTGAGTCATTTGTTAGGACATCATCTAATGATTGGTTATAGTCATGCTGTTGAGGTGGTGTATACTGCCAGACTGCAGATCATTGACCGATATCAACGGTATCACCCACAGCATAGTGCCAACCCATGTCATACACACATGTGTACCCATGTTAGTACATATCTGTAGTAGAATGCATACTGGCCATCGAAAGATACCATGAGATGTTAACAATGTGTAGAACAGGGTATGTCGCACATCCCACATGTCCACTATGAACGTACATGCAGACAGTGAGCACAAATCATGTTCACATATGTACACCCGCTAATTTGCAATGCACACATCACACATGTACTGTCCACTCACTAACACATGCTGGCAACACTGTACACTTCAGCCAAGTGGCACATGGGTGGACAATACATACTCAGACCTAACACTGGTGAAACAATGCTACAATGACTATTAGAGCTGTGATGCATAATGCCTGCTCAGATATACCTACAAGAATATCAGTACACTTTCCTGTTGGCAACTTGCTACTATTGCTACACTGCTATAATGTCACCCTGTGCATTAGAACCATGTTAGCCTATTCCTGCATCAATGTGACAGATGACAGGAGGTGGCACAGGTGTCATCATATGCACAGGGTGTGTTGTAGGTTTGCCAGAGCCCAACATTGACCCATCCAATCAGCATGTCTGTGTGTGTGTGTGTGTGTGTGTGTGTGTGTGTGTGTGTGTGTGTGTGTGTGGGACAACAGTACTGCATGGGCCAATGTTGATGTAATGTGTGTGTGTATGTGTGAGCCCTAGTTGTATGGCAAATGTGTGTGTGTCTGCATGCACACAACTCCACCATGTGGCTGCCATATACGGGCAGTTGTGGGACAGCCACAGACTGTACCTGCTAGGCCATACAGATCACTGTCTCCAGCCATGGACACAGTACCTGTGCCTAGCAGGGGTGCTACGGGCAGTATCGGGTACCAACCCTGACTGGGTGCTATCATCAGAGGCAGAGGTATGATGACTGGACCCATGTCCCTGCTGGGACTGGCCAGCACCATGTGCACATGGTCTAGTAGGACAGTCAATGAACAGGCCAGCCCCAGCATTGCTGGGGCTGGTACTGCCACTACGGGAGCGGCTGTGATCCACGGTCCATCCGCGTCGACTGCCAGCTAATGCTGTTGCTGGCATGCATCCGCGTCAGCTTCTCATCCATCCCGCATGGTCCTGGCTCATGGCTAACACATTGTGGAGGACATCTAATGTCTCCCTCCAATGGCTATCAATGACTTTGGTGTAATTCCAGATGGCACCGGCAATGTCACTGATGCTGTCATTGATAGCAGTGTAATGGGCCCTCTGCGCCCTTAGTCCCTGTTGGGTGTACCGTTCCATATGTACCTGTGCCTGCATTACAGCCCAGAACATACTGGAGGTTGTAATACCTCCGGGGGCACGTCTGCCAGGGGCAATACGACCAGTGGTGCTCCCCCAAGAACCCCTGGACATCTGCCTATGTGGTACCATTCTGCTAATCTGGCTATGGCTGCTGTGAGGGGGATGCACATGCCATAGGTACCATACTCTCTGGGTCAATGCCAACTGTATGCTGTCCCTCAGTTACGGCCATTAGTGATGAGGGATGTATTGGCAGTATGAGTGTGCACATAGATGGGGTTGACCACTGTGTACTGTCAATTGGTGGACCAATGACAGACCTTGTCAGACCTTCCTGTGCCACAATACATGTTTCATCATCTCTACTATTAGTGGCGGTGACATCAGGTTCCCTGCTGCATTCAGCCACCCCTAACTCAGCACCTGAGGAAGGAAAACAGGAAACACACTTTACAATCTGTACATGATGGTAGCACACATGCACATATGCACAAATGCATGCATGCACACATCCACACATGCACACACGTACACATGAACACATCCACACATGCACACATGCATACATGAACACGCACACATGCACACATGCACACATGCACACATGCACAGAAATACACTGCTCACCACAGCACATGCACACACACACGCAAACACACACACACACACACACACACACACACACACACACCAGCAATCCAACACATACACAATAGTGGGTGATGGTGGGTGACAGTATCACAAGGCAAACAGTCACCACACACGTGTCAGCAGGCAGACCATGTGTTGCTCAACAGCATGTAGTGCAAGTGTAGACAGCCCTATCTAATGACATTATACATGGCTTTGATGCATGTGTGTAGTTGTTCAGTGATTGGCTACACCCTGGAACACAATGTGTACATGGACACAGCATTGCTGTGCAAGTATTATCTGCTCTGCAATGTCATGTGCACCATCACTCAATGGTATACATACCAGGGCTGCATGTGTTATCTGTGTGACACATAGATTGCCATGTCTGATGACAGTGTCTGTGTCCATAGCACATAATAGTGGGCACAGGGTAGCAAATGCATGCAATGTACAGACATGGGATGAGTGGTGTATGTAGACGTGAAGGAATCCCAATGCACGACATGGACATTGCACAGTGGTTATGGTGTGTGTGGGACATATTGCAGATATGTCGGTGCCAGCCATGATATGGCATGCTACACAACTGCAGCATTAAACACCACACATACCCAGTGTGTGTCATGTAACCTATACCCCCAATAGCATTCCAGGACATATATTTGACTCTTTGTACAGATGGCGACTGTTGTGCAAAATGTGTATACTAGCTTATGTAAGCACACACGCAACATGCTATGCATGGTGTGTATAGGTGCATATGTTTGCACACACAGAACAATGAGGTGCACAGCAAAGACTGCTATGTGTAGTACTGTGGTCACTGTAACTGGATGGAGTGTAGTACCATGTGCCATCATCATCATCATGCATCTTGTGGTCACTCACGGATACTACTGTGTGACAGACCACTGCCTAGCATGCTGTACCTGAACTGCAGTGCCGTGGATACGTTCACTATTACACAGCCACTTTGTACATGGGTGTATGAGGTGCCCAGTAGAGAGCATTGCCTAACATGACTGTGTTATGAAGAGTGTTGCATAGCCCCATGATAGGCCTCTACCCCTGAGGTACATCATTTGTGTGTGGATGACATGTGGGATACTGAAGTGTGACCTTACAGCGGATGTGTGGTTACGCCATATGTAGCATGATTTTGTGTACCGCATGTGATAAATGTGTTATGTTGTACTCAGGTGTTGCAACTATGCCTATCCAAAGTGCAGTATGGGGTTGCCACAACTGTGTGTCATGCTCTGTGTATTGCATGTCATTGAGGCAGCTACTGACATTACTTATCTGAGCAACGTCTCACAGCAAACATGCATGCCATGCATTATGCGTAGGTGTGTTACGTGTACATGGCCTACACCTCACCTATGACATGCATATTTTATTACCAACATTGCAGGTATAACACACTCACCAGCATGGATCGGCTGCCCTGCCGTCACACCAGAGGGACCTACGAGAATATGAAAGGGTTCGTCAGTGGCCACAACTGTGGCATTGCTACAGTGGGAATGCTAAACTGCAGTACAACAACAGTCAACAGTCACAGGTGTAGGGATATTATTCAAACTATCCATATTGCACAACACTAGGCAGCGGACCTGCTAAACACACAGTACACATCTCAAGTAAACATAATCTAACAATACAGTTAACTGTAGTCTACAGATAGGGCATGTTACCTGCTTGCTCCAGGTGGATGTGCTGTGTGGCTCCGGCCTCCATTACAACACATGTCAGATGTTAATGTAGCTGTTGTCCAGGAGCCATCATGCTTAGGAGAAGCTCCTCTGCTCTGGTGAGGGGGGGATGAATGGGGCCACCCTACCACCTGTGGCAAGCTGCTGTCTTTGGATATCAGACGCATGCCGCCGGACTTGTCTAATTAAATCACTGCAGTGATGGCGTACCTGTTCATATGTCCAGTTATGCATACCTATGTCATTTACCTGATGAACAAGTTCCTGCCACAGTGCAGTCCGCTCCTGCTGGTGTTGGCTGCTTCTGGAGAAGAGCAGTGTGTACCGCTGAAATAGACTGTTGAGTATCACCTCTTCCTCATCCGATGTGTATGCTGAGTTGCGTTGGTGGGCCATCTGGCTGAAAAAGATATGAACAATATGTGTGAGAGTGTCCTGTGGCACACTTTACACCTTTACCCACAGATATCACTTTACTGACATATATACCATCCTATTGTCTGTCAGAGGTTACACACGTTCAATATCACGTATTGGTTCTCAGGCCACAACTAACTAACACTACCTGGCAGACTCTATATATCACACCACTATACAACAGTACCCGACACACTGTTTGTGACACATTGCACAACCTCAAGACAGGGGTGTATGTCACACCAATGCACGAACAGAGATGTCATCCATTGCAATGGATGTAAAGTATAGGTACAGTAGTACTAATCAACCACCCTAGTCATTGATGCCATAGCCCTGCCTAACAGATGTGTCCAGTTGTTACTATAGGTGGCATACTGCTGTAACAGACTATATATGTTGCTGGATACACATGTTTACCCTGTAACACACATATGATTGCAGCCATTGTACAGGCATAATCACACACACATCAGGCAAACATACAACGTACCACTGTATGCCAACACAGATGAGCATTACCTGTGTACCATACGGTACTGTGTGCCACTACTTACACACCCTTATGCCTGCATTCTGTCCTCTGTGCAGACTACAGGAAACACACATGACAGTGTTTCCAAGCAATGTGAATGCACACCATACTGTGCTCTTTAGGCCTACAGCTTCAGGTAGTACTACACTTCATATTGGTGATGGATTCACCAGCAGTACCACTCACTAAGCATACATGTATTGCTTTAGCCTACAATGAGACACCACATTCGTCAATGGAGAACTATGTCACATCATATGCCGTACTACTATGTTTGCCTAACAGTACATTACACATCGGTTGCTGTCCTTACAGCTAGGATAGGCACTACCATGTCAGATACAACATCACACTAAGCTATCACACCTTTACAGACTTTGCACACATTCAGCGTTACACTTATTCAACCTGACATAGCAGCTATTGCATTAAGTACATGTGTGAGTGCATAGTGTCATAGGTAGGTAATATGCTATTGGCCCTAGGGCCTACAGCAGCCTAGCCATATGCTACCCTAGCCTTTGACACACATGTACTTTGATTTCACTTGCTCCTGCCACCCTGAACCACAGAGGTGTTTCCTGGGGTGTATTACCAATATCCCACATAATCATCAGGGGTATTTATAACAACTGCTAAGGAGAATCCTTGTTTGCTATTGCTAGCTGGTCTATTCCGGTGTATGGCATATCTCTGAGATGGGAACCTATCTCTCCAGCATGTGCTGTTTAGTGAGCTGACAAGGTTTAAGGCCCTAGAGCGTGTATCCCGGAGGGATTGTGATATGTTGCCATGGTGGTTGTCACCCAGCTATGGGTGTGACCAACCTCTGTATGTCTGGCAGAGGTCACCTCTGTGTGGCCAGTATGCAGTAGAGTGTAGTTGTGGTTTAGTGAGTCAGTCTGCATAGGGCATCTGTTTGCGGCCAGTATTACCATTTGGGAGGTCTGTCTGTGGCCTGTTCACCTGGTGCAGTTGTCATGTGAAGTACATACCACACAGGGCATTGTGATGCGTAGAGGGGGAACTCTATCCTATACTTCCATGGATGATACACCTGTTGTCATGACACATACCACACAGACAGATTACAGGTGTAGTGTGGCACTGTCTTCATCAAAGTGGAGGCTACTGTCCACCTGTGTCCCATGTTCCCTTATCACACCTTCACTGTTAGGTAAATCTCTACCTATGTGGTAGTTAATGGGTACACTGTTTTGGGAAGGTGGAATGGCACTGCAGTATCAACACTTGTCTACAGTCCATGCCTTGGTCACCACACACCTGTTGCGGTACATATGACCCCGTGTCTCTGTCTCTCTGTCTCTCTCTCTCTTACTCTATATGTATATATATATATATATATATATATATATATATATATATATATATATATATATATATATACATATCTATACACATACATGTACACATCCATTGCTGCACACACGGATGTACATATAGGCACATGTACAGTCCACCTTTCATGGTGAGGATATCACTTATGCGACAGTTGTGGGATGTGATTAAATTGCACAGTGTTGTGCAGAATGCATGTGGGTGTCCTCAGCCCTTGTAGCATTAGCAGGCCTCACTGGCTGTAACACAGCAGATCTGACAAATCTGTCCCACAGCATTTAACCACCACATGACAAATATCAACACTACCATAGCTGGCCTTAAGCATAGGCCTACTGGGCGGCCGCCTCGGGAACCGCTCGAGCAGGGGTGCTTTTCCACTATTTATGTGGTGTAGTAAGCTAAGGATGGGGGCACCAGGAAGTGTGGTAGGAGGCACCATGAAGCCCTTTTGCCTAGGGCACCAGTTGACCTAAGGCCGCTCTGTGCACTGCATGCTGTCTTCTAGGCCACACACTACGACCTACATGGATATATGCACATATCAACCTTCACTGACAGATAACTGTCCACCCTTCACTAACAGTTGCAGTATGTCCCTTGCCCTATGCACATGTGCAGATACAGATAGATACATACTGCTGCCACACATGGATGATTTGCAGTGTGTAGAGTACTCTTCAGGAACATCTACAACATGCCAACACATACAGGTGAGTTACATACCTTACCTTTGTATTTCCCTGCTCCGTGTGTTATTGTTTTGTAGGTTTTTTTTTTATTGGTGGTTTGTTTTGGGTTTTTGCCCTCTATTTAACTTTCTGTCTCAGTTTCTCGCACTGTTCTGTCTCTGTCTCAGTCTGTGTCTGTGTCCTTGTCTCTCTCTCTCTCTCTCTCTCTCTCTCTCTCACTCTCTATCTCACATCACCTGCAATGATATAACTGCATGTGTGGAGTGTAGGTACAGCCTGCTTTTCTAGGTATCAGCACTTGTGCATGTGACAGCCTCTGCACCAATTGCTGCCCACCATTCAGTAATTGCATGCAGCCTGCTGTTTGGTGTTTGCATTACTCACTGTGATTGCAGCCTACTGCTATAAAATGCTAGGTTAGGTAGGCGTAGCCCTTTCAGATTTCTAAGGTGGGGCCCATGCTTGTTTGCTCTGGACACCGTTGTGTCAGTCTGAAGGTTGGTATATGTCTCTTATCTGATGCTAGGGTTGTAGCCAGTTATATGCATGTTGTACTCAAACCTGAATGTTGCTGCTTCCAGTACACAAATCTTAGTGTAGACATGTATGCACCCCTCCAAATGCTAACACAGGATACATGGGAGTATGTACTTTTTTCTCACTTACACGATTAACTGCTAAACAAATGTGGTTATTGCACTGTATTCCTGTGGCCAGTATTTATCCTGGTCTGATACTGTGTGGTGTTTGTAAGGTGCTACTGTAACATTATTCCCTGCTAGGATGGCTGGTTCTCCTTTCACAGTCATGTCATGCAATTCCACAACCACTGCTGGTAAAGACCCACAGAAAATGATTTGTGTTATACCATTCCTTATTTCCATTTACATTCCCTCATTGTAATGCATGATATATTTATTTCAGAACCAAGTTATTTGCATATCTGCTGTGGCTTAGTGGTAATTCATGCAGTCTATTGTGTCAATGGTCTGGGGTTTGAGACTGGCAGAGGTATTTTCTTTTGCTGCTCAGCAGAACAAGGGCCCTGCCATAGAGTGACTAAGGCAATTTTAAGCAGTTGTAAGTGGGTTTGTGCGGGTTTGCGTGATGCTTAGCGATGCTTAGCTAAGAGTACACATGCGCACACTCGCTTAATCCCGCTTACTACTGCTTAAAAGTGCTTACTCCGCTAACCCCTGCACTAATTTCTTTTAAAGAAAAGAAAATGGGGAGATAAGAAAGTGGTGAAAAAGGGGGCACAAAGAGGGACAGACAGTAGGTAAACAAGCTTGGGATGTGCAGGATGGGTGTAGGGGAGGTCCGTAGCTGCCCATTTCTTTAACAGCAACAGCTGTGCATATGCAATGAATTTGGAGTGAAATTTGAAACCTTCCACCCCTGGGAGATGGGTGAAGACAACAAAGTATGTTGTACTGCAAATTCTAATTATCAGCTTACATGTCCAATGGACATGTGTGCGAAATGGGCAGCTATGTATGGGGTGTAATTCTTTTGTGGGTACAGATTGCCCTTTTTTTTTTTTCAGGTGAGAGTGGGAAGTGAGGTAGAGGAAGTAGGTATGTCCGGGGAGGTGGGTTGGGAAGGTAAACAGACAAGATGCACACAGGGGTGGTGTATGACACATGGGGTGGGTGAACACAATTGACGGGGTCGGATGTTTGGAAATCGCAAGCCCATGAGCCCACAGATGGTAACAGTGGAACTGAGATCCCCACCCATAGGCAGTCACCACTGAACCTTCACAGCCCGAGGGTGGCTGTGCTGGAGGCTGCGTAGGATGGGCAGGCTCACACGTGAGACTCGCCACTCTCGCCTCAAGTTGGTGTAGGGGATCAGCGACTGAATGCTGGATCTCCCTACACACCACAACCCAGACCCTTCGAAGGGTGACAGGTGGCCCTTCTCAGCCCATGCTTGCATGGGGGGATGAGCCCCATCCCCTGCAGTGCTTCCACCCAAAGGTGGCACAGGACCAATGGAGGAGGGGAGCCCAGGCTAGGCACCGGACCTGCTGGTGCCAGGTGCACTCGCCAGCTGAGGAGGGACAGGTAGGTCCGTTCTGTGATTAGGTGTGTTTAATTACAACATAAGCAAAACAGCATTCCAGATTAGTTGTAATAGCATGCAGTAATATTCCCATTAACCCAACACACCAAGGTTACAACAGTTGAACAGCAAGCATAATACATGCATATATTGAACCACAGTGGATATTCCTACATTATGCATGGATGTTTGGTAGCAACAGACCACCATGATTGTGGTGTTTAAACAGAGCACATGCATCAACGTGAATGCAAATATTTATAGAACAATAGGACATATGTTCCAACAAATATTTAAGATTACACATACCCACTGAGGTGTGGAATTGCATGGTTTATGCGCATACCGTAGGGTGTAGAACAAACCTCGGTTAACATCTTATAATTGCATTTTCGTCTACACTACATTCCTAGTGACTGCAAGTGTATATCCCCTACATGTATTATTACACTTGCCACCATACATTAGGTTGTGTAATGGGTTTGGCTAGTTCAATATATGCCTGACCTATATCTGACATACTAACTGTCCAGGATGCAGATGTTACTGCTACATATTCCTTGATTGCATTTATATTTCTTTATCTACATAACTGGGATGTTTTCACATGACATTTTCACTTCAATTTGTACAGAATCCTGCATTTCTTGACACACACTCACATTTCTGGGGAAAAATAACATGCTACACGTGTGCCAGATTTACTTATTCATGCCAGCCAGTAACTGACTGTTGTGGACTATATATATGTTTCACAGCTACTAGCACTTCCATCACCCACTTTATATGGGATTGCACAACTCTGGGTTGCCAGCACCTTTTCAAACAGTACTGATTGTATAATGCAAGGGTACAACATTTCAAACTCTGTGGCACAGACACACTCCGGGTTTTAGACCTTTATTAATGACGTTACACACTTTTCCACAGGCTCATTCCTTTATTTGTTTTAACGGTGTATATGGCAGACACGTTCAAGACATATTATACCTTTATTAATGGGTTAGAACACTCTTTTCTCAGGCTCACTCACTTATTTTATATGACAGTGCCTGCAGAGATATTATTCCAGACATATGTTACCTTTCTTAATGGGTTACTACACTCTTTCTGCCTCTCTGATGTTTTTATCTGACAGTACATGCAGAGGACTTATTCAGGCAATTTTATGGCTGTATTATTGGACTACAACACTTTCTTTCATGCTCTCTCCCATATTTTATATAACAATACATGCAGAATAATCACTAACCTGCCTGGTAGCGCAGCCTTAGCAGCCTATCAGCATAGGCTTGCTGATTCGCAGCATGGTAACCTGCAGCTGTAAAGTAAATGAAGGGATATTGAGACATACCTATCCATTATACAGACTCCATTTTCAATTCTTACATATTGCATTCCATGGCTACTTACTCAGTTGTGGGGCATCCCACATACCACGGGCCTCCTGTATCCATTGGTTCAGGTGGTCCTGTTTTCATCTCTTCAGGTCTGCATGGTGGTGACAGACCTGCTCACCAGTCCAAGGAACGCCTGTGGCACTGGTAAGGTCACAAGCTAACTGGTTCCAAGCTTCTGCCTTGTACTCTGTCCCTTGGAACTGGCACTGCAGGAGTCTTGACTCAGACGGTGGACAAGGAGCCAAACCATGTATTTCGACTCCTCGATGCCCAAACGTTGCACTCGGAGGCGTGTTCCCTCTCCGACACCAGACATTCTAACTGCAGATGTGAGCTACAATCAGTTATGGCATGTATTCCCACCTGTGGGGCTTAAATATGCTGCATTTCCCGCACCTTTTTGTGATTGGCCGTTTTATAAAATTCTTGGCTGACTGCAGACCTGCTTAGTAATGGTTAAACTACCATTAGTAAGTATATGAATGTTAACAGTGGCTGTTTCCTTGATGTTGTTATGGCTTACTGGTTCTGTACTTTGCTTCTGATGCACAGAGTCCTGGGTTCGAACATTGTCATTCATTTTATTTTCATACTGTCCAGACAGGCCAGGGGGGGTGTGGCTGCATTTAAGCAACTTTGCTCTATGTTGCTCCTTGGTGCCCTACGGTGCCCTGGTTGGCGCAGCGTGCACATCCGTGCAAACACATTGTGCTAGGTAAAGCGCTGTTAAACTATGGGCAACTCTATTGCACTGGGTAAAGTGCTATTGAACTATGGGCAACTCTATTGCGCTGGGTAAAGCGCTGTTAAACTATAGGCAACTCTATTGCGTTGGGTGAAGTGCTGCTTAACTGCAGGCAATTTTAAATTGAGATCCTTTGAAATATTTATTTTATTCACTGATATATTGGCCATTTCACTGCTTTTTATTATGTTTGAACATATATGTTAGGTATTATTCCATATACTGATTTAAAAAATAAATACAAAAGGGAGTGGTGTGACTCGAACCGTGAATGCCTTTTCTTTGTGCAAACGCTCTACCATTATGCTATTGCTATTTTGTGTGATTTGCATAAACATTCTTTCTTATGCTCTTCCATTTCAGAATTGCTAACTGTAGCAAAGCAATGGGAACACCTGCGCGCACACACACACAAATACGGGTAGCTATTTTGGGAATTTAAAAAAAAATTTAATGTTATGCGTTTTAGAACTGTGATGGGGGTTGACAGTATCAGACAGTGAGGTGTTGGGTGCAGCGACATTTGAGCGGACTCGCTCTTGTTTATTTGCTTTTATTTTCAACACTTGCAAGGGCGTGGACATTTAGACTGCTCGGCAGTCGGACACACCCCCTGCTTTCTTACACGGTCCGTGTAAGACTTATGGTTGAGTCAGCATGCCCTCATGCATATTCATGGCACGCTGACATCATACCATTCAACTGCAGCCTCCGAGTAAGACTTATTAAGTCTTACACGGAGGATTTGTGAATCCAGGGGATAATCTGTCTCCCATTGTAAATATATATTTGTTCCAGTTAGATATCGCTTGCTCTATTTTATCTAATGATTTTTTATAGTTAAATATGTGAGTCTGTTAAATCCTCAAGCAAATCTATACCCAAATATGTTATTTTGTTGTCCACTGCTATGAATTCAGAAATTTTATTGTTTATATGTTTCATTTTGGTGTTGCATGACATGTTTTTTTTTTGTTTTTATTAAAGTGTAAACATGAGACACTATGAAATTCTTTTATGTCCTTAAATAGAGCCTGTAAAGATGTATTACTGTCTGAGAGGTTTAGAAGTATGTCATCAGCAAAAAGTTGTAGTTTAAGGTTTTTTTTTCTCAAAAATTTTTTTATTAATTATATGAATAGCAAGACAATTAAAAGATTATACATAACAAGAAGGCATAAATGAACATATAACAATTCATCTAGTGATAACAACCTTCATGAGATTTTGATAAGTTATTTAGAAATAAAACATACACCATATGTACACTATATACAAGTTAGGCAACCTGAGAGAAAAAAAAAAAAAAATATTTAACATTAACTATTTAATATGTTTAGAACCTTTTCTAACACAACCTTTCTAATAGCTTTTTTTTTTGGACTTCCACCTAAGTATCTTTGAGCATCAATAAATTTAAAAGCCATTTTCTGGAAAGTAACCCATTTTAATTTAGAAACGATCAATCCAATTTTGTATTATATAAAGTTTTAGTAATGAGCAAATAAAAATGATAACATGAATATCAACTTTTGAAAGATGAATCAATGGAATATGTAGAATAGCAAATTCCCACATCAACGTGGATTTTTGATATCCCATTTTCTGCAGTCTGACTTTCAAAGATGTCCACAATCTGTGAGAAAAATGACAATACCATAGAATATGAAGGAGGTCTGCTTGGAGATGAGAACAGCATGAACACGAAGGGGATTTATTTGGGTTAAATTTGTTTAATTTGATTGGGGTAAAGTAGGCATTATTATTAATCATTAATTGTGTGTATGCTAATTTTTTAAAAGGGATAAATTCCTTAGTGTGTCTAATAGCCAGGACTTTCTGAGATTCTGACAATTGGGAATTATAATTCAACCAAACATTAGATAAAAGACAGTTGTGGTCCATCATTAAAGAATTAATTAATTTATATGAGTTTGAGAGCATTTTATCAGATGATGAAAGTATTTTGATAATCGTGTTAAGGTTTTTCAATTGTGAGTCTATGGGGACCAGAGATACAAATTTGTTTTTAATTATTGCTCTTAGTTGTGTAAGAATTGGTGAGTAATTCCAGTTTACTTTCAATAACTTACCAGTCAGATAAAGGCAAGTCAAGATATTTCAAAACATCTCCTACTTTTAGATTTTTAATTAAAGGATAGTTTGTTAAGTTCAAAAGTTTATTGTCCAATAATATATTTGGGTTTAGATGAATTGGCTGAACATGGTGAGATCTTATGTAGTTTACACATTTTGAGTAAGGTTTGGAAATCTCTAATCTTTTGTTTAAATACTGTAGATATATTTTGAATAAATAAACTATCCAGAGAGATAAAGGAATAGCTTCAGGATTTAAATTATTAGAAATGACATAATTATACCATAATTTTATCCATAAAGAGTGATTTGGATAAGAAGTGTTATTGAATTTAGAGATAGTAAGAAGTTTATTGGATGAGACAATCAAATAATAGAGATAAAGATTAGGTAAACCCAAACCTCCCTTGTCCTTCGAAAATGCCAATCTAGAATAGGAAATTCTAACAGATTTAGGGAACCATATGAATTTTGCCAAAGCTTTATTTACAGACTCAAAAAATTTTTTGAAATTATCTGATCAGATGATGAGAATTGGTAAAGAAATTTAGGCAGAATATTCATTTTAATAATGGCCACCCTTGAAAGAAATGAAAGGTTTAGATGCTTCCATCTGTCCATATCAGACAATATAGAGTTCCATAATTTATTAATATTATTTTGAAAGGAAGATTTATTATTGTGTTCTAAATTGATTCCTAAATATTTTATATTATAAGTAAACTGAAAATGATCGTCTGGAAACAAAAAGATTTGTGTGCTAAATGATTTAAGGGAAAAATATGAGTTTTGTAGAATTTAAAGATAGTTGGAAACCAAAGAAAAATAATCAATAGAATTCATTATTTTTCTGTAATCAGATAATGGAGTTTGAAAGTAGATTACTAAATCATCCGCAAAAGCAGAGAAATGAATATTAGTATTAAGAATTCTAGGATGTTATGAAAAGTATTTTGAGTAATAAACAATAGCAAAGGTTCTAAGTAAATGTTGAAAAGAAAAGGGGACAATGGACAACCCTGTCTTGTTCCTTTAGTGATCTTTATCGGAGCAGAAAATTGACCATTAATGTATAGTCTAGTAAACATATTCTTGTATAAAACTTTTAAAAAATTTATAAAGAATAAGGGAATATTAAAACATAACATTGTTTGAAATAGAAAGTTCCAACATACTCTGTCAAAGGCATTTGATGCATCTATAATCAAAGCATATATAGGGTTTGGATTTTTCTTAATGAGATGAAGTATAGTCTCTAAAGATAGAGTATTATCCCAAGCATGTCTCTGAGACATAAAACCTGATTGATCTGATGAGATAATTGAGGGTAAAATCCGTTTCAATCTGTTAGCCAGAATAGATGACAGAATCTTAATATCCACGTTAATTAAAGAAATGGGTCTATAATTTACTGGGTCAGATTTATCTTTATTATTTTTAGAATTAGAATGGTTTTGATGTGTTCCAATGAATATCTGAGATATCATTAACTCTTATATGATTGTAAACTTTAAATAGAAAGGGAAGAACTGCCAATTTGAAAGTTTTGAAAAATTCTGGAGTAAAACCATCAGGTCCCGGAGATTTACCCAATTTAAGATTATCTATTGAATATTTCTTGTACCGATATAGGGGTAGAAAGTAGTTTTGCTGATTATCATTAAGTTTAGGGAACTGCAAAGAGTCTAAAAAGAGTTTTGAGTGATTATCTTTAACAGAATTAGAAGAACCTGAATATAACTCAGTGTAAAGAGAGGTGAAAAGTTGAATAATCTCTTCATCAGTATTATATAATCTGTTATTATAAGATAAAGATGTAATATTTGGATTTCTGAAGTTAACTTTAATAATTCTCGCTAACAATTTAGATGGAACCTGGGCCCACTCTGAATATGAAGCAAGTAGCTTTTGTTCAGCTAAGGAGAGGTTATTTTGGTGAAGCAGAATTAAATCTTTCTGACAATCAAAAATTTGTTTTTCTAAAGTAGCATCATAGTTCAGACTAAGATGATTTTCCAATGAAGAAATTCTTGATTTTACGAATTCCTCTTTCTTAAAGTATTGTTTTTTGAAAAAAGCAGCTTTACTAATAAATAAACCTCTTAATCTTGCTTTACATGCAGCCCATTGTATGTCATAAGGAATGTCTGATGATTCAAGACTATTCACCATTTCATTTAGGATTTCTGAAGCTTGTTTGCAAATATCTTCATTTGACAATAAGTCATTATTTAAGGTCCACTTATTAAACATAGTTTTATTTTTGATATTGGGTTTTATGTTCAATTTTAGTGAAATTCTTGAGTGATCCGAAAAGAATCTGGGTTCTGTAGTAAAGTCTACAATATATTTTGAAATATAATCTGAAATTAGAAAGAAGTCTAATCTGGACCACGAATGATAGCACTTAGAATAATAAGTATATATGTCATTCTTGTTTATATTTTTAACAGTGTGGAGGGGATCTATTAAATTATATTCTGTCATCAAATCATTTATAGCCAGAGTAGATTGAAGATTATAGGTGACAGTGGAGGAACGATCAATTACAGGGTTTATAACTGCATTCCAGTCACCACCCACTATAATATGATAATCCTTATAGGATGCAAGAATATTGTAAATTTTTAAAATGAACAAATGTTGTGAATTACATGGGCCATATAGATTTAAAATTAATAAGGGTTTGTCCAAACCAGCAATAGAAGCGTAAATAAGCACCACCTCCCCTCATCATCAAATTTCTCATCAATAATATTCCCAATGAATTTTTGTTTAATGATTATAGCTACACCTCTGGAGTTAGATGAGTCACCTGAAGCTATAATCTTTTTGATCCATTTTTAACTCTTTATTCCAATCAATACGTGAAATATGGGTCTCTTGAATAAAACAAATGTTAGCCTGTGATTTAAAAGATCATATGAAATAATAGTGACTTTTTCGCTTTATCTTGAATGCCTCTAACATTCCAAGAATCTAAAATTATGTCAACAGGCATATTCTACAAGTATAGTCATTATTGATGCTATAAAAGTGAACTCAAGGTGCAAATCCAACACAACATTAAAAAGAAAAAGAAAAAAAAAAAAAGAAAAACAGTCTTTAAGTATTCAAGCAAGTCATCAAATAACATTTGTTGAAAAAAAGAAAAAGTTTTTAAGAACCATGAAATGTATAATAATAACCTTTATCCTAACCCTAGTGCCTACCCACCAACCCCTGTGATAAAGGAAGAGCAGAAGAACATGAAAAACATTGTAATTATAGATAATAATAACCTCAAGTTAGAATACAAATTACTCAAAGGAAGCCTAACATAACATAAAGTCCGAGTAATACTACTAAAAATATATACAAAATTAACTAATTTCAAGACGTCCAACATGCTTAATCCCTACTTCTAATACTAATCTAAAGCTCCTATCCTTAAATTGAAATTTATAGTGATTAAATGTATTTTCTCAAGTATTTCAAGAGAAAGAGAAACAAGTAAATAATAAATAAATCACACTCTGCTTAACTAGAACACTCTATCATAAGAAGTAATACAATTAAAACTGAAATATATGTAAGATAACATATATAAGTATAACTAAACCAACTGGTAACATTATAATATAAGTAAATAAGCATAGCATTACTGAACTAAAGATAATAGTCATGCACTATCTACTGAACCTTCTTTAGTACTTTAGTGATAATTTCATTAATCAACATGACCATTAGTATGATAAAAGCACTAATACCTGTAGAATGAGTATTTAGTTATAGTTCAAATAAAGCAAAAAACAACTACCAAGCAACCATATCTCAAAATGAAAAACAATTCAGTCTGGAGATGCATCTATTAACTAGATAATAATAGTACAGGAACTATTCAAAATGAAATATTATAAGCTGTAAGGTTTTAACACTAGTTACTATACATGAATAAAGTATAATTATATTATTAAATAGTAACTTAAACAGCATCATATATATTGGACTGAATGTACAACAATGTGCATACATATAATTTTAAATCTACTTTTTGAATATTTTACTAATGACTCTGTTAGGTTATGTAGCCATACTATTCCTCTAAGCTATAGATGTAACATAGCAAAACAGCATGAAAAGACAAGGCTTTTAAAGTAAACATTTTGAACATCTAATTAAAACAGAAACAAGCAAGCTAAATGGAGTAAATCTAAGGGCTTAAATATATACAGGTAGATTCAGCTAATCATATTAAAGATAGTTATTTCAAACCTTTCAAATAAGTAAAGGCTTTCTTAAACATAAACTACTAATCATAAATATCACATCCAGCCTCTGAGAAGAGAGACAGCAGAGAATAGAAAGAACATGAAACTTTCATATGAACAGGTATACTTTGTAACATTTGTCAAATTAAACACTTCAGTATAATATAAAATATTGTATGAAAAATATTCTGAATAGGAAAATATGTTCATTTCTTTACACATCCTTTAGAATTTTAATATATAAAACTAACCTGTTCATTTGTTTCCAGAAACATTTTCACTCTGCTTTATGAAAGTAGCAGCTTGCTTTGAAGTCATGCAGACACACTAAAAGTCACTGAATATATTATGTGACATGAATCTGTTTAAATTTAAAAAGCAACCTTCATTTATGAAGAGAAAACACTTTAAATAATGGCCAGATCTATTAAAAAGTTAGTGCTATTGAATACTTGTTGAAAACAATCAGACTTGTGTATTTGAAACTGTCCTTCTTTCCTCACAAATGATGACATCACCATCCATCTCAGAGAGACTGTAGTGTGCATGTTCATGCAGAGCATCAGCTGGAACTCTGAGGGGAAGATTTTCTTGCTAGAATGTTGAGATGGAATGTTTTTCCCTCCAAAAATCATTTAGCTTACACAGAAGGCTGTAACTCCAAAGCTTGTAGTAAAATTAACATATTATCTATTTACACAGCAAGCATATGTGAGAGAAAGAAAAAAGTAAATACAGGAATTTAAATGCTTCTATTAATCCACACAAATCTAACAAGCATATATCCTGTCACTGCACACTGTCACACCAAATCCATCATGTGTAAATTACATGACAAGTTCTTAAGGTAATATAATTATGTCACACCAGAATTACAAATCATGTAACACAAATACTGTCAGATTAAAGAAAGACAAAGATCAAACCTTATTGTAGTTCTTTAACAGTAGAATATTAAGATACAGTGTCAGGAAGCTTTTTAAATGTTTTAAGAAAATGTCTTTGCATCTTTAGGATCTGAACATACAAATCTTTGTCATTAGCTGTGAAAGACAAGGTATTAGGATATGCCATTCGAAATCTAATCCCTCTTTTATCAAGTCAGCACAATAGGGGCTAGTTTTTGTCTATTTAATTTGATCTGTGCAGGAAGATCTTGGGAAAATTATAGTTTGTGAGACTTCCATATGAATTGTTTCTTTGTTTTAGCAGTTTCTAGGATCTGGAAAGTGTCTTGAAAGTTTAGTAACTTAGTATAAATTAACCTTGGTGTGGAAGAATCTTGCTTTGTACGCAGTGCTCTGTGTGTTCTCTCTACAATTATAGATTTTGAAGAAGCTTCACAATTTAACAGTGTTTCAAAGATATTTTTAGTCACAGATAACAAGTTTTTATTGTCATAAGATTCAGGTAAACCATGAATAATGATGTTATTTCTTCGACTCCTGGCTTCCAGATCCAATATTTTAGCTTGTAAATCTGAAACAGTTTTATCTCTAGATTTAAAGTCACTTTCCAATAAGTCTGTTTTAACCTCCAAAGCTAAGATTTTATTTTCAATAGTAACAATACTATCGTTTATTTGCTTTAAAGATTTACTAAAGTCTGCAAACTGTTCTGAAAAGTTTTGTATAGCACTTTGGATTGGTTTTAATGCTATTTTTAGTTCTTCTAAAAGGAAATTTGAGCCATTTAAATCTTTATTACTTACATTAAAAGTTTCTGTAGGTTGTCTAGATGATTTCAGTCTTTTTGAACCTGAATCTTTTTCAGGAGAGAGCATTGAAGTATATTTGGCCTTTGTAGGCTGAGTCTCCATGGAGTCAGATTTTGTAGCCATGCCCAGAAATGGAATGCAGTTAACAGGATACCAGGAACCAGGAACAGACTGGAGCAGTAGGAGTCCCAGCAGCAGAGAGACCAAGAAGGTTCTGAGGTAAAATAAATCCCAGGATAATAATTCCAGAAGAAAAAATAAACCAAATGCGTAGAAAAAGATTTATAAAATCTTTTAGTATAAAAATTTGAGGAAAAAGGTTGATGTAAAGTTGTAAAAAAAACCAAAAGTTAAATAGCTGTGAGGAGCTCAGAGAGTAAGGACTAGACTAGTCGGCGGCCATCTTGGAATCCAAAGTTGTAGTTTAAGGTTCAACGTTGTATTAATCTATATTCCTTTAATGTTGTTGTTTGACCTAATTTGATTTGTAAATGGCTCTATAATTAAGGCAAATAGCAGCGGTGATAACAGGCAACCTTGTTTACTTCCCATTTTAATTTGTATAGGGTCTGATATATATGATCCTAATTTAACATATGCTATAGATTCTTTATATAATGCTTGGATGAGAGAGTTAAAGGTTGTGGGAAATTTATATTCTTTTAAGACTAATGTTAAAAAGTTCAAGTTAACTGAGTCAAAGGCTTTGTTAATGTCTAGAGAAATTATGTTTAAATCAAAATTTATTTGTTTAGTATAATCTATTAATGTTAAAATTCTTTTAAGGTTGTCATATGTATTTCTTCCCTTAACAAAGCCTGTCTGGTCTTCATGAATTAGCATGGAAAGAAAATGTTTGATTCTGTCTGCATATATTGCCATGAACATTTTGTAATCTATGTTTAATAATGATATTGGCCTATATGATGAACATTGTTTCCTCATCTTTGCCTGCTTTAATTATGGCCAATATCAAAGAATATTTCCAAGAGGGTGGGATATTTATACCTTGTTTAACTATGGTATAAACTTTCAGAAGTAAGGATATAGCCTGATTAGGTATTAATTTATACATTTCGGGTAATATATTATCTGGGCCAGGTGCTTTATTTACTTTAAGTTTTTTAATGATTTATTTTCTGTCATAGTAATTGATTTACTTATAACTTCTATTTGTTCTTGTGTTAACCTAGTAATAATTTTATTTTCAAGATAATTTTCTATATCTATAGAGGGTATTTCTTGATAATTTAAAGAGTTATTAGTTGTATTGTAGTCTAAACGCTTCCAAAATACTATTTAGGTCTGTTACTTTTTTCTTAGTATTAGGTATATATATTTCTTTAATTTGTTTGGATTTGATTTTTTTTGTTCTGTTTGCTAATTGTTTCTGATGCTTTGGATTTGTAGATAAGAAATTAATTTTATCTTTTCTAGATTAATCATAATCCTATGATGCAATATTTCTTCATATTTGCTATTGGTTTGTAATAGTTCCTGAACCAAGTCTACATTTCCTTTCTGAAATTCCAGTTTCAGTTTATCAGCTTTCTTTTGTAATTCTAATATATCTTTATTCCAGGTTTTCTTTTGTTAATGTACCAAGATAATATCTATATACATATATATATATATATATATATATATATATATATATATATATACACACACACACACACACACACACACACACACACACACACACATATATATATATATATATATATATATATATATATATATATATATAGGTTCATAGGTTGGTACTAGGCTATCGGCCCTAGGGCCTATGCAAGCCTAGCCATAACAATTCCCTGGATAACCTAGCACTTGCTCCTACAGTACTTATTACCTTGATACGGCACTCTTATAGATAGCACCCCAAAAAGGCAACCCCCCATTTCTCGGTCACCCACATCCCCGGAATCTTTTTTAAAGTTTTTTGTCTATCCTTCTAGCATGTCGAGGGATCAGTTGCTAGTGTCCTCTCCTGCTCAGCTGGTGAACCTGGGAATATTGAGGCAATGTTACAATTGCCTCATGTACACAGACAACCCTCTCCTCCTCCCACAAAACACAAATACATGCGAGAGATGCAACTATACGGCCAAACTGGAGGCTGAGCTCTCTCAACATAGGACTACAAAACCAGTCAGGAGGAGAAGGTTACCACACACACTATAGACCCAGTCTCACATAGTACCATTACAACCTCAAATCATACACATAAACACACAAAGACATACTCGGAGGCTCTGATCAAAAATCTACCAAAACAGCAGAGGCCACCAAAGCAGACACCCAAACAACCACCACCTCAGAACACAACACCTGCAACACATAGACCTCACAGTCAGAGTGTCAAACAGTCACAGCCCTTAAGGCCAAACACAATGCCAGACACACTAGTCATTGGTGACTCCATAGTCAGACACACTGACGTCCCGCTCACCAGACTGAGTAAGGAGAAGGTCACAGTAAGCTGTCTGTCGGGCGCTAGAATCCGCCACATAACGCAAGCACTCAGGTCTCTCAACAGCAGGTACAAATATGACTCAGTCATTGTCCACGCTGGTGTAAATGACCTGAGACGTACCTCCTTGGACTACATAAAAAGATACATTGAGGAGCTCTCTGATTATGTAGCCCAGGCAGGTATGACCCTGACCTTGAGCAGTATCCTACCTTCACCAAGAATGATGCCACAATACAGAGATAAGATGATCAGCTTTAACAATTGGCTTAAACACTGGTGTCATTCAAAGGGGATCCAGTATCTGTCTGCCTGGGATGACATGCTGGACAAGCCACGCTGCTTCGCAAGGGACGGCTTGCACCTGTCACCCTGGGATTCGGATATTGGCAAAGGCTCTTGCCACCCCATAGTGCCTTTTTAGGCAAGGCTCAAATTCTAAACCTACCACCCTAGAACACAAAAAGGAAAAACTAAGGGTAATGCTGCTCAATGCCAGAAGTCTAAATCTCAAAATGCACGCACTCGAGGCCCTTCTCAGTATGGAGAACATCGATGTCTGTGCTGTGACAGAAACCTGGTTCAAGGCTCCTGAGAGCACCCCAGCGCTATCAGGTTTTACCTCATATCATGCCCGGCCCCAAAATCAGGAAAATACCAAGAAAGGAGGGGGGGTATCCATATTCATCAAGGACACCCACACCTCAAGACTGGTGGCAACGCATGATGCATCGGAGACCATCCAGGTGCAATTAACCGTAGGCAAGACTGCTCTGCAAATTGTAGCATGTTACAGGCCACCCTCACAAACTCAGGAACCTCACATGGCCTTCCTGAAAACACTAGAGGGGATAAATGTATCACCAAACACCATCATACTAGGTGACTTCAATTACCCAAATATAGACTGGGAACACTACTCAAGCCCAAACACCCTAGCCCAAAAGTTCCTGGAATTCATAAACTCAAATGCCATGGAACAACTAGTCACCATTCCCACAAGAGGAGATAACATACTTGATCTCATCATCACGAACATGGGAGCACAATGTTCAACACCGAAGTATACCCTCACTGGTGAGATCAGATCACAAACTAATCTCGCTGGAGGTCCTCATCCCACCCCCACCTGAAATAAAAAGACCACAGTAAAGAACTTCTCAAAGCCGACTTCACACTTCTAAAGACTAGTGTGGTTTCCTTTAAGGCCCCCCGGCGGAAAACAGTACTCAAGCCGCTGAATCACTTACAAATGCCTTCTACTAGCACCTGCAGGACTGCATGGATAAGGCAATCCCAAGCAAAACAAAGACTCTTTGTACCAAAGGCAAGCGTCCAGTCTGGTGGACCCCAGCCATAAACAAACTCTACAACAAAAGGAGGAAGCTACTACAAGATAGAGCAAAATCCTTAAAAGGTAAGACACCCTTGATCACTATAAGTAAAAAACTAAGAGCTCTCATAAAATCATCCAAAGCAAATTTCGAGAGAAAAATAGCTAAAGACTCAAAAGACAATCATAAGGCCTTCTTTAGCTATGTTAGAGACCTAGGAGGAAACTCCCAGATATGCTCAGAACTAGTTCAAAATGATGTGAAGATTACTGATCCTACAGACATTGCCAACATACTGGCTGACAGGTTCAGTGCAAACTTCTCCCCCCCCTCCCCGCCAAAAGGAGAGATATCTATACTAAACGATTGCAGCCCCCAAACATCTCCAGCGCCCAAGTGAGAACTGCTCTCTCCAAAGCAAAAACACAGCATCCATGGGACCTGATGGAGTCCCCGGCTGTGTGCTCCACGAACTCAATGAGGAATTAAACCCACAGCTAGGACAGCTGTTTAATCAAAGTCTTACCTCTGGATACGCACCCAGGAGTGGCGCACTGCAACTGTGGTCCCACATCACAAAGGCGGTGCCTCCACCGACCCTGGAAATTACCGCCCATTAGCTTGACAAGCCTTATCTGCAAAGCCATGGAGAGGATCATAATGGACCTCATAAATAAAGACATAGGGAATTTGCAGACTTTGGATCCAACCCAGTTTGGCTTTGTCAAAGGCAGATCATGCCTTTTAAACTTGGTTGACTTTTGAAACAGTCACCAAAGCCATTGATGAGGAAAGGCAGTCCATACAGCCTACCTCGATCTGGCTAAGGCCTTCGATACAATACCCTACTCGGGTATCATTGAAAAACTCATCAGCTTAAATGTTAACCCATACATCACAAGATGGGTTGCAAACTGGCTGAGTGACAGAACCCACAGGGTCAGAGTTGCTGGCGCCATGTCAGACTCAAAGCCTGTCACAAGTGGTGTCCCACAGGGCTCAGTCCAGGGCCCACTCTTGTTTGGCATCTACTTTTCCGAAGTACAAGCAAACACAGGAGGGTTATGGCTGACAAAGTTTGCAGATGACTGCAAACTGGGCCATAGTAGAAAACACATCTGACACAGATATCCTTCAGAAGGGTCTCACAGAAATGGATAACTGGTGCCAGAGCCACGGCCTAAAGTTAAATGCCAAAAAATGCATAGTCATACCCTTCGGGAAAAACAAGGTTACCCTAGCTACCAAATAGGTGGCAATCCACTGAGCACAGAAGAAGTTATCAGGGACCTGGGGACCCAGGTTGATAGTAGTCTGTCATTCGACACCCATGTAGCTAAAGTAGTTAGGAAGACCTTCTACATTGCCCACCTTATCATGAAGGGATTCTCATCTAGATCAAGGGAGGTTATAGTCTCCCTTTACTCATCACTCATCAGACCAATGATTGAGTACAATGCCCCATTCGAATGTATCTGACCCGACACTTGCAGCAGCTGGAGAGGCCACAAAAGTTCCTCACCAAAAGGATAAAGGGTCTCAAAAATCTATCCTATGCTGCCCGACTGAAAGAACTCCAGCTCTATTCAGTCGCACGCTTGCTCAGAGGTGACCTTTGCCTAACATACAAGGCCATGTCAAACCCAGATTTGATGAATATGCTTCACCTCAAAAGATCTAGATCCATCAGAGCCACAAGGGCGGGAGACTTAAACCTCGACACGGCTATTAATAGGACGTGCTGGAGGGATAGATTCATCACCCAAAGACTCCCTATGCTGTGGAACAAAATCCCGGTACATGTGAGGCAGAGCACCTCGCTGGCCTTGTTCAAGAGAAATCTTGACCAATGGATGGGAGATCGCAGATATACCCCAGGGATTACCTCAGTGTCACTGCTCGACAGAGGCACAGCAAAATAATGGGTATAGTTCTCCATACTAAAGGGGTGGCATAAGCCACAAAACGATGGGCTAGGCTTGTAAATGCCCTCGGGCAGATAGCCTAGTATGAACCTATGAACCTATGAACCTATTTCTTCCCACAATATTTACTTCTCTGGACCTCTGTCTAGCATGGCGACTGACATGATCCCCAGGGTGAATTTCCTATCTCCATTCCAATCATCAAGGTTCCTTTTGAAGAGGGCTAATGAGGCGTTCTGCTTGACATGTATGGGCAGTCTATTCCAGAGTATGGGGAGTCTCTGGGTCAAGAACCTATCCCTCCAGCAAGTTTTGTTCATTGTGATGACAAGGTTTAGATCCCTGGAGCATGTGGCTCTGAGGGATTGGGATTTCTTTAAGTGGAGCATGTCCAGCAGCTCAGGGTTTGACATGGCCTTGTATGTTAAGCAGAGATTGCCTCTGACTAGACGATATGCCACAGAGTATAGCTGGAGTTTTGTTAGATGGTCAGCATATGGCATCTGGTTTAGTCCTGTAATTCTTTTAGTGAGGTATTTCTGTGGCCTTTCCAGCTGTTGCAGATGTCTTGTGAGGTACATACCAAACAGGGCATTATACTCTATAATGGGTTTAATGAGGGATGAGTACAGTGGGACAATGACCTCCTTTTTTCTGGATGAAAAGCCCTTAGTGATGAGGTGTGCCACATAGAAGGATTTCCTGACTGTTGTGGCGATGTGGTTATCGAAAGTGAGACCACTGTCCACCTGTGTCCCTAAATCTCTCATCACACTTTTGATGTTGTGTCCTGCCACCTACATGGTAATTCATGGGTACATGTTTTTTTTCCAAAGGGGATAACTATACATTTATTGGCATTAAGTTTGAGCCCATGGCTCTGGCACCAGGCATCTGTTTCTGTAAGATCCTTTTGTAGATTATCCACATCATTTGGGGATTCAGTAATAGCTCCCAGTTTGCAGTCATCTGCGAACTTTGCTAGCCAGAGTCCCTTAGTGTTGGCCTGTACTTCAGAAAAGTAGATGCCAAACAAGAGTGGTCCCAGGACTGAATTCTGAGGTACTCTACTTGTCACTTGTCTGGAGCTGGATTTGGAGTCGGCTACTTTTACAGTCTGGGTTCTGTCAGTAAGTATATATATATATATATATATATATATATATATATATATATATATATATATATATATATATGCTTTTAATGAGTTCCAAATATATATTTCAGAGATATCCTCTGTTATATTTAATTCAAGAAATGTTTTAATTTCATTTTCAAAGAATTCTTTAAATGCTGTTATTTTTGTGATGTAAGAAGGTATTCTTGTAATAGGATTTGTATTTGCATGCTTAAGTTCTAACTCAAAAACTAGAGCGCTATGATCCGATAGTGGACAGTTTATTATTTTAACTCTTTCAATTTTTGTTATTAAGTCATTGGATATGTATAGCCTGTCTATTCTAGAGTTAGTCCTATGTCTATGTGAGTAAAAGGAGTAAATTCATGAGTCTGAGTCAGCAAATTCATTTATATTGTTTATGTTCATTGCGTCTGTGAATTTTAAAAGTGCCTTTCATATAGGTAATTTTCTTCTTGCAGTTTTTGAATCTGTGTCCTTGTCTTCTGCTATACAATTAAAATCTCCTGCTATTACCAGGCTACCTTTAGCTAACTGGATTATTTCTTCAAAGTGATGCTTAACTGTTTCTAATCCAAGTCCTGGTATCCAGTATAAATTTACTAAAGTATAGATTTTCTTATTCAGTTCCATAGATACGAGACAAAACATACCAGCTATATCACGGTACGTATTAATTATTTTGGGAGATATGATTTCATTATGTATTAATATGGCTACTCCTCTTTTCTTTTGTTTATATTGAGAGTTTGCTAGAACTGTATAAGTGTTATTATTTATACTGTTTATATCAATGTCTAACAAGTGTGTCTCTTGTAAAAATACTATTTGTGGCTTTTGTAAGTTTATATATTTGAATAAACTTCTCTTATTACTATTAGTCAGACCATTGACATTTATAGATAAACATTTCATGTTTTACTTTATGTTTGATTTGTATGATAGTTTATGGAAGCAATTTTGATCCTTGGTTTTGTTTTATAAAAATGTTTTGATTTTTTCTTCTTGTATGTATTCTGTATATTTCCTGTAGACACCAAACCATTATAAAGGAAAAAAAAACTGAACTGCTAAACTTATGATTTCAAATCATATAATACAATCCCTATCACATTTTGTTTGTGTCTTTCAGCTTTTCCCGGTTAGGGGTCGCCACAGCAGAACTCCGGTCTGCTAATGATTGGCAGTAGATTTTTATGTGCTGGCTTGCCGGGCCTAATGCACAACCTTCAACGAAGGAATGCCCATTCATGCATGTCGCCACACAAAAGATGCTCTAACTGAGAATTGAAGGGCAACGTCTAACTGTGAGGCGACAACGCTACCGCAGCACCACCACTGCAGTTCTTTGCCTCACTAGTAGAAATACCCAGGCAAACCTTCTAATCTTGTGAATCGTGTTTAGGTTAATCTCTCTTAGCTTAAAAATCA